>NC_079224.1:9341413-9438913 GCF_029633865.1 Lampris incognitus | reverse complement strand
CAGATGAAAAAGTGACACAGATCAAATGAATCTTCACGGATTCCACCGATAAGAGAGAGCGCCATCTGCTGGTTTAAACGCTCACGACGTGATATTTTCTGCAGCTGTCGAGGCCCAGAATACACAACAACTGGAGGTAAAGATGGATCACTACTCAGAGCAAAGACCCCGGTGTGGTTTTTGCACTCTCGGTGTCAGTACCTTGACCAGCATACTGTCCTGATGGATGGATGGATGAGTAGTAACACAGTGCTGAACACTTTTTAAAAAAAGAAACAAGTTGAAGGTTAAACTACACATTTCATGAAAGTCGCAAATGTTATGTAATAAAATTATTCATGTCCCTGCGCCTTCAGGTGGCCTGGAGCTGTGAAGCTCTTTGTCTCGTTACTCATCAGTAACACAGCCGGTATGAGGACGCTCTTCATCTGCTTCTGTGGCGCCACTCAACGGCTCCGCAGGTGGTACAGAGACCACTGCTTCATCTAAAGAATGACTCTTCATATTATGAATATTACGAAAAGATCTATCGGTAAATCCTGGCATTTACTTCTCAAATCTCGGCTGCACTGGAAAGCATTTTGATGCCGAAACGGTGACCATATTCATTTTCCGTGCAAACAAAACCCAGGTAGTAAAACTGCTGAGGCCCGGACCCGTCCCACACCCGACACTTTCATCCGGCCCACATACCGCGTGGAGTGATGGCACTCGGGCGGTCCACTCCTGTTTGCCAGATCTGGGCCAGAACCAAGCCATAGCAATGCCGCGTGTGCCACATATTTGCTAAAGGTGGTCCATATTTGTGCTGTGATATTTGGGCCATATTCACCATTTACCACACGGGGCCACTTCAGGGTCACATCCAGATCACATGTTGCCCAGAGCATCTTTGCCAAAAAAGGCCCACATTTGATTTGGCATATTTGGGCCATATTTGCTGTTATACATGTGGGCCACTTCAGGCTCACATCCATTTTGTCAGGGCCAGAAGAAGGCCATCAGTGCCGCATCGTTGCCTGAAGTGGCCCACATCATTGCCTGAAGTGGCCCACATCGTTGCCTGAAGTGGCCCACATCATCGCCTGAAGTGGCCCACATCATTACCTGAAGTGGCCCACATCGTTGCCTGAAGTGGCCCACATCGTTGCCTGAAGTGGCCCACATCCGGATGCTGTCTGGGAAGCCCAACCAGATGCAAATACTTCAAGTATACTTTTTTGATTTTGATTTTGATACTTTAATGAGCCCCGTGGGGAAATTCTGCTCTGCATTTAACCCATCCTAACTGTGTAGGTAGGAGCAGTGGGCAGCCGCCGGGCAGCGTCCGGGGACCAACTCCAGTTCTTCTTTCCATCGCCTTGCTCAGGGGCACAGACAGGAGTAGCAACCCAAACATGTATGTCTTTTTTGATGGTGGGGGAAACCGGAGCACCCGGAGAAAACCCGCTGCAGACATTGGGAGAACATGCAAACTCTGCACAGAGGACGAACTGGGGATGATCCCCAAGGTGGGACAACGCCAGGGTTCGAACCCAGGACCTTCTTGCTGTGAGGCGACCGCGCCAACCACTGCGCCACCATGCCGCCCAAAGACATGGATGTTAGGGTCGATACTCCTGTCTGTGCCCCTGAGCAAGGCAACGGAAAGAAGAACTGGAGTTCTGGAACCGCCCACCGCTCCTGTACAACAGGATGGGTTAAATGCAGAAGACACATTCACTTAGGAATACAATTTGTCGTAAGGTACGACGTCAAAATAAACTGGCTTTCTTCTTCTATGCTGGCCAAAGTATGAAAGTTCAATTTCCATTGTCCCTGGAACCCTTAGTTTCAACGTGGAGGCCGTGTCCCTGATTTGTTGTTGTTATTAGTTCCCAGCGTCATTACATAACCCAGCCTCATATCCAGAACTGCCGTGAGATCAGCACTGTAAATATAACAGCAATCATATCAGGGGACGTTGTTATTGTGCATGTTAAAATGGTTCCCCATCTTTATGTAATCGTTACTGCAGGCTAGCTTCTGGGCCCCTACAAGCTCAGTAGTACATTAAAAACAAGCTGCTGTCCTCAACAATATCACTATGATTCATGTTTTGCCAAGGGAACAGTTTTGTTAACACTTCTCCTTTTACACATAACTCGGTTCCTGACGAGGCAGGCGTCTGTGTACTGTAAGTGAAGAGACGTAGCCTAGATATCGCTGTCAAACAGCAAGCCGTGACTTACGAATTATCCCAGGTTTCGTCGTAAGACCACAATTTCCGAGCTTGTCGCTCACTGCACGGCGATAGAGTATGACAATATGAGACATGCATTTGGATACAGACTTATTTATTGCAGATTAACGATGACACCACTTGTGCAACAAACATCACATTCCCTGGAACCATGTGTGCTCCTCAGCCTTCTGCCACCATCTGTTGTCCAAATTTGGAACAACCCCCCCCCCTTGAAAAACATTCTCCCCCATTTCAAAACTCATCGTGTTACATCCCAGTCGACGCAGTAGAAACGGTCAGAATTACATTTATGTGGCGCATGCAACAGCTGGATGTGGAGATATTGTTTAAACTGGCTGTTGGGACGATAAACAAGGCAACGACGGCTCGTCCTGGGCAGCACACAGATCCATTATTGGTGCAGTTTACAAGTGCATTTCATGCCTCGTCCCATTTACTGAAGCTTTCTAGGACGTGCACAATTATCCTTGTGTCTTTAGGTCGGCAGGACTCAGGTCTGCAGACAGCGATGGAAGGGGGAACGGGGGGGGGGGCTTGTTGTTGTTTTGGGGATTGTATTATAATATAGCGAATTCAGGGGGCAGCCGGGAACCGCCGCCGCAGCCGGGACGCGAACCCAGATAGCCCGCGCCGCGGCCGAGTACGTTAACCAGGGTCCGACCCGTGTCCCATATCCGGTGATCGTTACACTACCCCCCTCCTTCGGGAAGCGCATCCCCGTGCTTCAGCATACCAGCTCCCTCACGCCTCTGGGCACACGCGCTTCCGATGGCCTCACGCGGTCTCACCATCCCACTTCTGACACCCATGTAGCGAATTCAGGGGGCACCCGGGAAGAGAACCCCAACTAGCCCATACCACGGGTGACTACGATAACCAGTCGAGTAAAGGGTCCGACTCGTGTCCCATATCCGGTGATCGTTACACTAGCCCCCTCTTTCGGGAAGCTTCAGCATGCCAGCTCCCTCCCGCCTCTGGGCACACGCGCTTCTGACGGCCTCACGCGGTCTCACCCTCCCACTTCTGACACCAATGTACCAAATTCTTGGGGCAGCTGGGAACCGCCGCCGCAGCCAGGATGCGAACCCGGATAGCCCGCACAACAGGCGACTACATTAACCAGTCGACTAAACCAGGGGTGTCAAACTCCGGGCGTCGAGGGCCGCAGTGTCTGCAGGTATTTGTTGCAACCGTGCACTACACCACCTGATTAAACCAGTTCCTTTCCCTCCTTGATCCAGGAGGTGAGCTAATTAGTTAAATCAGGTGGTGTAGTGCACGGTTGCAACAAATACCTGCAGACACTGCGGCCCTGGAGGCCTGGAGTTTGACACCCCTGGACTAAAGGGTCCGACCCGTGTCCCATATATCTGGTGACCGTTAGCACGTCTAATATAAAACGTTATTATTGCGTTACAAATCATCATCATGAGTACTTGTGAAATAATGAATGTGAGTAATGAAGTCTCTGGGGCTTCTGCAGCATGTCAGCCTGTAAAATGGCCCAAAAAGCGGAAATCAGTTTGGATTTTGTGTGACAGTTCTCCAGCCAGTGCATCGATATCTACACCTTGTGTAAGGGCTGGAGACTTACAGTAAGACATGCGAGGGGCAGCCAGGACCCGCCGCTACCGGGACGCGAACCCGGGTCTCCCGCACCACGGGTGACTACGTTAACCAGTCGACTAAAGGGTCCGACCCGTTAGCCCAGGGCTAGCACGTCACTTCATCTGCGGTCGTTTCACTACCCTCTACTTCGTCTATCCCCACAGTCTCGCCATCCCACTTCTGACACCAATGTAGCGAATTTGGGGGTGGGGGGGGGGGCAACCGGGAACCACCGTAGCCAGGACCCGAACCCATTTCACCCGCACCATGGGCAATTACGTTAACCGGTCGACTAACCGTTCCAACCCGTGTCCCTTATCTGGTGATTGTTACACTACCCCCCTCTACCCCACTACCTATCTGACACTGACCTGACTTGGCTTGACTTTATCATTAGAGGGCACTAACTAGCAAAGCTGACAGCCTCCATTACATTGTATGGATGGACGGATGGATGTCGTCTACTGAATGACTCATGCAGTTAGTGCTGTTGCCCATTCCTGCACTGACAGATGGCAGTGTTGGCACCTCGGCCCCAATTTAATCCAATGACTTTGTTTTTTTTAATTTTTTATAAGGGATGTGATATAAATTGTCCGCAGGGTTTTCCTTTCCATATGGTTGACCCGACTGACTTGAACTTCACAACACAATGATTCAGTGCGCCGTAGCAGGATTTAAACTTCATATTGCATTTACATTTACTCATTCAGAGGACGCTTTCATCACAGCCTGCAAGAAAGTCAACAGCCTGCAGACAGATCCGGGTCTCACCAACAGGCCTTATAGAGATGGATTATAGTAATCAGATAGTAATCGTGTCACAGCTAAGAATCCATGTCATGTCAAATACATTAAGCGTAAGTGCGCTTTAAATCACCAAAGTGGTGTGACAGGAGGAGGAAGTTACGGAGTAGATGGACAGTAGCTCGTCTCTCGTGATCCATCATAGCCACGAGAGTGCACGTCACGGCAAGCGCGTTTAATATAAATGCACCTTGGACCATAAAAAGGGAATGACGGGAGAATTAAATTACAAAGAAGATGGACAATGACACATCTCAGTATCATGGGTATCGCACTAGCGTCGAGAGTGCATATTAGGTTAAGTGCAGGCAGAGGAAGGGCACAACAGGAGGCACAGGTAACACTGGTGTCTGAGTACACAATAGTAACGGCAGATGCCTTTAATAGCAGTAAATGATGGCTGGAAAGTGCTGCTAGTCAGTTCAAGAGTCGTGTTCAGAGGCCATATAAGGATTCATGTGGGCCTGGAAGAGGAAGGTGTTTTAGGAATTAAGTGAGTCAGTTGCTCCAAAACTTGTATCAGAACCATCCACCCATCCATTATAGGAACCGCTTATCCTGCTCTCAGGGTCGCTGGAGCCTATCCCAGCAGTCATTGGGCGGCAGGCGGGGAGACACCCTGAACAGGCCGCCAGGCCATCACAGGTCCCACACACACACACCCATTCATACCTAGGGACAATTTAGTATGGCCAGTTCACCTGACTTACATGTCTTTGGACTGTGGGAGGAAACCGCAGCCCCCGGAGGAAACCCACCCAGACACGGGGAGAACATGCAAACTCCACACAGAGGACGACCTGGGATGTCCCACCAAGGTTGGACTACCCCGGGGCTCGAACCCAGGACCTTCTTGCTGTAAGGCGACTGCCCATCACCAACTAGACCCAATCACACACATAAACAAAAACACAGAGCAACATGCGGTGCTGTCTGGCTCTAAATCGACAGTACACCATAGCAGATTATTTGAGCATGGTGACTGATCAACAACTAAAAATAACCTTGACAAAGTACAGACTGAGTGAGCACAGCCTTGCTATTGAAAAGGGGCGACACAGGAAAACCTGCTCCCTGCAGAGCAAAGGCTGTGCTGTCACTGCACCCTCAGTCAGCCTGAAACAGAGCTACACTTCCTCACCACATGTGAAAGTATAAACAAGTTAGAGAAGCACATTTTAAACTATGCCAACTCATAACAAAAGGCTTTCTTAACCTAACAGATCAAGAAAAACTACCAGTCCTACTAAGAGAAGACCCAAAGAGCTGTAAGTTAGCAGTAGTCTGTGTTGCTGCCTGCCATAAAGTGAGGGACAGTGAGTGTAAGTTAGCAGTAGACTGTGTTGCTGCCTGCCATAAAGTGAGGGACAGTGAGTGTAAGTTAGCAGTAGTCCGTGTTGCTGCCTGCCATAAAGTGAGGGACAGTGAGTGTAAGTTAGCAGTAGTCTGTCTTGCTGCCTGCCATAAAGTGAGGGACAGTGAGTGTAAGTTAGCAGTAGTCTGTGTTGCTGCCTGCCATAAAGTGAGGGACAGTGAGTGTAAGTTAGCAGTAGTCTGTGTTGCTGCCTGCCATAAAGTGAGGGACAGTGAGTGTAAGTTAGCAGTAGTCTGTCTTGCTGCCTGCCATAAAGTGAGGGACAGGGAGTGTAAGTTAGCAGTAGTCTGTGTTGCTGCCTGCCATAAAGTGAGGGACAGTGAGTGTAAGTTAGCAGTAGTCTGTGTTGCTGCCTGCCATAAAGTGAGGGACAGTGAGTGTAAGTTAGCAGTAGTCTGTGTTGCTGCCTGCCATAAAGTGAGGGACAGCGAGTGTAAGTTAGCAGTAGTCTGTGTTGCTGCCTGCCATAAAGTGAGGGACAGGGAGTGTAAGTTAGCAGTAGTCTGTGTTGCTGCCTGCCATAAAGTGAGGGACAGTGAGTGTAAGTTAGCAGTAGTCTGTGTTGCTGCCTGCCATAAAGTGAGGGACAGGGAGTGTAAGTTAGCAGTAGTCCGTGTTGCTGCCTGCCATAAAGTGAGGGACAGGGAGTGTAAGTTAGCAGTAGTCTGTGTTGCTGCCTGCCATAAAGTGAGGGACAGTGAGTGTAAGTTAGCAGTAGTCCGTGTTGCTGCCTGCCATAAAGTGAGGGACAGTGAGTGTAAGTTAGCAGTAGTCCGTGTTGCTGCCTGCCATAAAGTGAGGGACAGTGGGTGTAAGTTAGCAGTAGTCCGTGTTGCTGCCTGCCATAAAGTGAGGGACAGGGAGTGTAAGTTAGCAGTAGTCTGTGTTGCTGCCTGCCATAAAGTGAGGGACAGTGAGTGTAAGTTAGCAGTAGTCCGTGTTGCTGCCTGCCATAAAGTGAGGGACAGGGAGTGTAAGTTAGCAGTAGTCCGTGTTGCTGCCTGCCATAAAGTGAGGGACAGTGAGTGTAAGTTAGCAGTAGTCCGTGTTGCTGCCTGCCATAAAGTGAGGGACAGTGGGTGTAAGTTAGCAGTAGTCTGTGTTGCTGCCTGCCATAAAGTGAGGGACAGGGAGTGTAAGTTAGCAGTAGTCCGTGTTGCTGCCTGCCATAAAGTGAGGGACAGGGAGTGTAAGTTAGCAGTAGTCCGTGTTGCTGCCTGCCATAAAGTGAGGGACAGGGAGTGTAAGTTAGCAGTAGTCCGTGTTGCTGCCTGCCATAAAGTGAGGGACAGGGAGTGTAAGGAAGGCTCAGCATTTTCCGGTTTTTACCGATTTGCACCGAAAAATACCCAGATTTTTAAACTGATTCTGACCCGGATTTTATGTTTCCACAGATCCATAAGTTGTTCCTTTTCATGTGAGGTTATGTAACAGTGTCCTCTTGTGGCAAAATCCGGCATGCTGGCTGGCCTTGAAAAATAAAAACCCGAAAACGCCGAGCCTTGAGTGTAAGTTAGCAGCAGTCTGTGTTGCTGCCATATTCGATGACAGTGTGGTCTTTTGTTTTGTACTATGTTTCTTTGCTGTTGTGTGTTTGTTTTCAATGGTGTTTTCCAATGAATGTTTGTCTTTTTGTTTCAATGTTTGGACGCCTGCTTTGGCATTATGTACATTGTTATGTCATGCCAATAAATCCATTTGAATTAAATTGAACTGAATTGAATTGAGAGAGAGAGACACACACACACACACACACACACACACACAAAGAGCAAGAGGAAGAGAGAGAGAGAGAAAGAGAGAGAGAGCAAGAAGAAGAGAGAGAGCAAATAAGAGATACAGAGACAGAGAGACAGAGAGAGACAGAGAGAGACAGAGAGAGCAAGCAAGAGGAAGAAAGAGAGCGAGAGCAGGAGAAAGAGAGCAAGAGGAAGAGAGAGAGCGAGAGCAGGAGAAAGAGAGCAAGAGGAAGAGAGAGAGCGAGAGAAAGACATAAAGAGAGCGAGAGCGAGAGAAAGACAGAGAGAGAGCGAGAGCAGGAGAAAGAGAGAGAGAGCAAGAAGAAGAGAGAAAAGACTTTTTTTTATCAGTCTGTCCATAAAATGTAACAGTGACTGGGCTTATAAATTCAATTCAATTTCAATTCAATTCAGTTTACTGTCATTAAAAACAATGTGCGGGCACATGTTAAAAATGGGGGGGAAAGTCTGAATTTGTTTGTCCTGACTACAACACGACCACGGTGGGTTCAGATTCTTTTCCTCCCATCGATTTTTCTGGCTCCTTGTCACAGACGTCAACATCACAGGGCCTTTGAGAGTATGCGTCAGGATCCTGGGACCTATCCTGAATACCAGAGCGACGTCAGAGTTTCATTTATGCATAGAAAAAAGTCTGGAGGGTCAATATTTATGAAACCTGTCTGAATTATTAAGCACCATTTTAACTTTGGGAGGTGAAGACCAAATTCAAATCTTCCAAGCTGATTTCCATTCTGCTTTATGGCTCCTCGCGGCCAAAACTTCCACGTAAATCTTTTAATATTCATTCCCACGGAGCAAGTTCCAGACCACAACTTGAACTATCTTTAATTTAGGCATTTATCAAACAGCATGCACGCTCATTCCCTGTGCTCTCGGCAGAAACCACGTTGCTTTATTGGAAACAAGATGGATTGGACAAAAAGTCGGTACGATACCCGTTTCAGTGCCGAGATAGCGAGCCCTAACCTGAAGATGATTAAAGTTTTACTCATCAAGAGCTGAGGACTTCATAGCAGCATCTACTAGCACAGCACATTATAAATTGTATTTGCTCTCGTTTGCTCTCTCGGAAGGTCAATTTTCCACCGATACTTGATTATCTTAAACATATACACTGGTACACTGTAAACAAGGAGCAGCTATTATACACCACAGAATCAAGAGTAATAAAAAAGTATCATTACCTACCACTACTGCTAATAGCAATACTAATGATAATAATTAAACTGGCTAACATGATGACCTACTGGTTATAGCTGTTTCCAGGCATCATAAAGGCCCCGGGTCCAATCCCAGCCTTTTAGATTTGAGTTTGCTTTAACATGGTTGGTATTAGGGATGGGACTCTTTCGGTACCTCACGATTCAATTCAATTTCGATACTTGGGGACACGATTCAATCCCAAATCGATTTTCGATTAAAATCGAGTCTAGATTTGGTACATAGGGGTGCTACCCAGGGAGCAAAATGAAACTGGGCCAGATCCGGGCCGGATGTGTCACAGCAACTGGCGCAGATCCGCAAAACGGATCCACCCCAGTGTCTTCTTTGCACGACGGGCCAATACTTCAGGAGGCCACACGCTGGCCAGAGGCGGGGGGGGGGGGCGAGAGCAAGAAAATACCCGGTTATTTTCTTGCCCGGTGCGGGATTCGATACGGGGTGTACTGCACCACAAGGCGGCATCACTAACCGCTCGGCTAAAGGGTCAGACCCGTTAGCTAGGGCAGTGGTTCTCAACCTTTTTGGGATCCTGGACCCCCTGCGTATTTTTGATCGACCCTGAGGACCCCTCCACCTGATCTTGGGGGAGGGGGGGTTGCAATTTGATAGAAACAGTAGAAACTGCATTTTAAATTGCATTATAGCATTTATTCATCTTTGGGGCAAAAATAAGAGCTTTCAGTTGTAACTTAGATATAGTTAACAAAACAGAATTCTTATGCAGTAACTTTCAGATATATGTAACAACACAGAATATGTGTTCAGTAACTTTCAGATATATGTAACAAAACAGAATATGTATTCAGTAACTTTCAGATATATGTAACAAAACAGAATTCTTATGCAGTAACTTTCAGATATATGTAACAAAACAGAATTCTTATGCAGTAACTTTCAGATATATGTAACACAACAGAATATGTATTCAGTAACTTTCAGATATATCTAACAACACAGAATATGTATTCAGTAACTTTCAGATATATGTAACAACAGAATTTTATGCAGTAACTTTTAACAATGCAAACGGGAGCGAGATCTCTTATTAAAATACAATAGATTACACTTGTGAAACATGTAATTAGAGAAAAAGGTCCTGTTACCCTTTATAGTTTAGGTAGATAAAGGTCTCAGTCACATTTGAGTAAAATAATCCTATTTCTATAAATGTCATAGGACCTTTTTTTAAAAGATCTTTTATTTTCACGGACCCCTTGCAATTACACCACGGACCACTAGGGGTCCGCGGACCCCCGGTTGAGAAACACTGAGCTAGGGGCTAACGTGCCTTATTAGTAGTTTACAGCGATATCAGTTGATTGCAATAATGTGAACACAAAAAGGCAAACCTAACCTTTCTCAGTAAAAAGACTGTCAAGCTCCTTCTTCCCCGGGAGGTTGTAAAATCCAAAATGCGCCCAAACGCTTGCCTTCAATAATGACGCGACAGGCTGGATGTGTTGCTGCTGCATTTTTAGGTCACCTTTACACGACAACGGTCTCGCAAAAATAAACGGAAACGTTTTTTGTTTTTTTTAAAAAAAGCTCCGCGTTCAGACGACATCGTTTTGAATACGATCCGCACGAAACGACTGAAAACGCTGTAGTGTGCATGCCAGGCCAGTAGATGGCGGTGATGCCTGTAACACCAGGCGCCTGCGCACCAACGCTTTCTTCTCAGAGGGGCGAGTAAACAAATGAGACGACGGCGAGTGTGAGCTGGAACGCCGGTCGTTTTGTCTGGACGGACGATGGAGTGGATGACGCGTCTCTGCTGATCACAGCAATGGTGCAGCGCATCTACACGTTGCTGGAGGAGCGTTAGGAAACGTAGCAGAGATAACGGCACAAACACAGCCGCGTAATCCGCCATTGTTGACGTTGTCTTCTTACTCGCGCGTGGCTGTTTGACCGAAAAGTAATACGCATGTGCGAAGCGGAGCCGTGACGTCACCGTTTTAGCTGGTTTACAACGGCGATGCTGCAGTTGCGTTTTCAAAAGATTGCACTCTGGAAGCCGGTTTCAAAACTTGGCGTTTTCAGGCAAACCAAAACGCCGTTGTCGTGTGAACGAACGGCCAAAACGCAACAGTGCTTTGCCGTTTTATGCTGAAAACGTTGCCGGGTAAACGGCCCCTAGAAAGGCTACCAAGAGCTAACGTTAGCAACGACTGACTGGCCGCCGTCGTCTTTTCCGGAAGCCGCAACATGGGCGCGGCAAGTCAACGTTGCCAGTAGCGAGGAGGCTGGGGGGGAGGGGGGGCGTTTTTAAAAACGATTTTTGGAATCTGTGAATCTATTCAGAATCGTAGAAGATAAGGTTCTTACATGAATCGATTGCCTCCCATCCCCCTTATCGATATGGATTTTCTCTGGGTAGTCTGCTTTCCTCTCAGTCAGAAGAAATGCATGGTAGGTAAATTGAAGACTAAATTGCTCACAGGCATTGTTGTAGGTTCATATAATTGTGTATGATCCATTAGCATACACACACACATTCACACCTAGGGGCAATTTAGTATGGCCGATTCACCTGACCTACATGTCTTTGAACTGTGGGAGGAAACCGGAGCATCCGGAGGAAACCCACACAGACACGGGGAGAACATGCAAACTCCACACAGAGGACGACCCGGGACGACCCCCAAGGTTGGGCTATCTCAGGACTAAAACCCAGAACCTTCTTGCTGTGAGGCGACCGCACTAACCACTACACCACCATCCCGCCCCCCACACACATTCATACCTAGGGATTCACCTGACTTACATGTCTTTGGACTGTGGGAGGAAAAACCGGAGCACCCGGAGGAAACCCATGCAGACACGGGGAGAACATGCAACATGCTCGAACCCAGAACCTTCTTGCTGTGAGGCAACCGCACTAACCACTGCGCCACCATGCCGCCCCAATTATAGAAGCTGCATAATGAAAGGAGGCAGTAGACACTCCAGTGCTACATCACACAGTAATAAATAACAAAAGACAAACAAAAAACATACAAAGTTAAAGCATACAAAGTTAAAGGTGTAGTGTGAACAAGTTTTCAAGTTTGATGATCGTACTCAAATGACTAATTTAGAGGCCTGCTTGGCTGCTGTGAAAAATTGGACGTCCCCGGCGGCACGGTGTGTAGTATAAACTACCTTCAAAATAATGGCAGGACGACATATAAAACGAAAATGTCTTTATATAAAAAGGGTGGTGCAATCAATCAAAACATTACAACTTTTGAGCACTAAACTAATTTTCACTTGGCATTGCTTTCTCCAAACAGAACAGGCGTCCTCATAGCATGGTTGACTTTCACTTTCTCGCAAAGCATTCTGGTAGTCATAGTTTCTTTACAGTATCTTAACTAATCCAACACAAATGCATCTCCAATATATCAAACGTAATACAAATAAGATATATTTTTAACTTTTTCCTTTTAAGTGTAAATAATGTAAATACTGTAAATAACATAAACAACTTTCAATGAATTTCAATCAATCAATCTCAATCATGTAATCTATTAAGTTACAACACCCCCCCTCCCCGATGAACGACTTTGTTCATCTAAATCTCCAAACTATATAGTAACTGAATAGATCTCCTCAACAAAGTCTCTGAGGTAGTGCGAACTGAGCACGACCTAACAAGACCATCTCGGCCTGGAAACAGTTCTTTGATTCTTCCCAGTTTCCAGGTTTGCCTGGGTGTGTTATCTTCTCCAATGAGTACAACGTCATCCACTTTCAAAGGGGTGGGTGGCGGTGTGTCACAGCAATGTGCTGACTTCAAATCAAATAGGTAGTCCTTACGCTAGCTATTCCAGAAGCTGGTTCTGAGTCTCTGTCTGTATTTCCATCTTCGGGTGATCTCTTCCCTTTTAGCATTTGGATGCTGTGTGCCAGCCGGGAATGACTTGGGTGGTAGAAATGTGAGTCGTTTACCCACCAGGAAGTGGGCTGGGGTCAGTGGTTGTGGTTCATCCACTTCATTGTGTACAAATGTCAGAGGCGTAGAGTTTAGGATAGTCTCAACCTCTGTCAGGACTGTGCACATCTCTTCATAGTTGAGTGAAGCTATTCCGAGAACTTTCTTCAGGCATGTTTTTACTGATCTGACAAGCCGCTCCCAGAATCCGCCCCACCAGGCTGCTCGCTCTGCTATGAACCTCCAGGTGATGCCCCATTCCGAGAAGAACTCCAACAGTTGTGTTACGGCTCGCCCACCCCGCGCCGGCAGCCAATCAGCTCATCAGGGCTGGGCTTAAGTTTGCTGGTCTCCTAGCGCTCATTGCCAGTTCGTGCCCTAACCTCCTCGGTGAAGTGGCTACTCTTCCTTCCCTGTGTATTCTCGACAAGTTTATCTCAGCCCATGGATTTACCATTTTCTCTGTGGAGTTTTTCCCTGCGGAATCATCCTGCCGCGTCCCCCAAAGTGGATTACCCGTGAGTTTCGTGTACTTTCTCTGTTTGTTGGGACTACCCGCGAAGCGGATTACTGGGCTCTTTTCGCTGCCGTGTGCGTTTTCTCGGTGGACCTTAAAGGGACATTTCGGTTCATTTTGGGCTTCCTGTTTTCTAGTTGCTCCTTGTCCTTCCGTGTTGACCGTTGTATGAACTATTAATAAAGTACGCCAGTTTCGGCGAACTCCATCTCTGCCTGGTGTTGTGCGCTTGGGGTGTCCCACAAACCCTAACAAGTTGAGGATCTTTGATGGCTTTCAGCAGCTCTTTCAAATCCTTACCAGCTCTCTTGAATGTTTCTGCATTGTCAGAGTAGATTACCTTGCATAATCCTTTTCTAGAGAGGAATCTTCAGAGCTAAAAGGAATGTCTCTGTTGACTGATCTGAGAACAGTTCCAGGTGCACTGCTCTGGTTACAACACAGGTGAACAGTGCAATGTATGACTTCTTTACAGATCCATCTGCCTGCACATAAAGTGGTCCTGCAAAATCCACACCTGTGACTTGGAATGGTGGGGATTCCATTATTCTTTCTTTCGGGAGGGGCGCAATGATCTGCCGTCCAGCCTTTGCCTTGAATCTCTTGCAGACTGGGCATCTTGTCACAGCACTCTTGACTAGCTGTCTAGCATGCAAGATCCAGTATCTCTCTCTTACTTGTACTAGAGTGTCCCTCACTCCTGAATGCATCACCTTCTCATGGTGGTACTGTATCAGCATTTCTGAGTATCTGTGTTTGCGGGGCAGAACCCATGGTTGCTGCTCTCTGAAGGTGAAATGGACTGTTACAATCTTCCTCCCACGCTGAGTTGTTCATGTTCATCCAGGAATGGTTTGAGTTCCTTGATTTTACAGTCATTGTTTAGGTCTTTTCCTGCCTTCAGTAGTTTGATCTCCTGACTGAAACTCTGTTGTTGTGTTACTTTGATCCAGTACTTTTCTGCCTCAAAGAGCTCATCAGCAGTCAGTTCTCCTTGTGTCTTTGTTTTTGTTCGAGCATTGGCTATGGATCTCTTAATCCAGGCAGTCACTATAAAGATTCTTTTCAGTTGACTGTATCTTTCTAGCTCCAACACTGGTTCAGGGAGGTCTGTGTCATTTGCAGTGAGTTGTATAGTGACCTGGCAACTGGACCTGAGTTCTGTGTTCACCTTCTCTGGAACATGGTCCTCATCGGTCTTCTCTAGCTGATCGGGTGACGTCAGAACACCAGGTCCGTTCCACCATAGCTGGCTTTGTATCAGGTTTTCAACAGTCTGTCCTCGGGTAGGGAGATCAGTTGGATTTACCCTCCCTTCGATGTGTGACCATGACTGGGTTGGTCAAGGACTGGATCTCTGTCACTCTGTTTGCGACAAACTGTTTCCACTTCTGAGTTGAGCTGCAAAATCAGTGCAGAGTAATAGAATCTGTCCACATTCTGATCTGTTTTTGTTCCATTTCAAGTGGTTGGCTAGTCTCGCTCCAATCACAGCTCCCATGAGCTCCAGATGTGTCAGCGTCATTTTCTTGAGATGGGCTACCCTGGACTTGGACACGACTAAGCTTACTCTAAGTTCCCCATCTCGTGTTTCACCCTGCAGGTAAGCCACAGCACTGTAAGCGTTTTCACTGGTGTTACAAACCACATGTAGTTTCAAGTTGTGGCTGTTCCGCGGCTGCATGTGTATTCTGTATCACCTTGGAATGGTGAGCAGATGTACCTCAGGTAGTTCTGAACACCACTGTTGCCATTCTTGAGTCACATCTGGTGGTGGCTCCTCATCCCAGAGTGTCCTCTCTCCCACATTTCTTGAAACATGCACTTGACTCTGACTGTGAAGGGAGTCAGGAACCCAAGAGGGTCATAGATGCATGCAGCTGACTGCAAAACACTCCTCTTTGTATTCTCCTTCTGTTTTAGAATGCGCATCAGCGGCCTGAGGTCAAACGTGAAGTCATCTGTTTCTGGTCTCCACACCAAGCTTAACACTTTCAGCACTGCTCTGTGTGTCTCTGGCGCCATCGTGTGGTCAGTTTCGCTCTCCTCCCATTTCTTTTTCAGCTCAGGAGAGTTCGTCATCCACTTGCACAGGTCCATGCCTGCGGTCGACAGCATTTGCTTAGCAGTTGTTGTCACAGAGTAAGACTCAATATTTTGTGAACTTGCAATAAAATCAGCTGCATAGAGTGACTCTCAGCGTCTCTACAACTCGTAGATGTTCTGTTTCATATTGTTTCAGGTGCCTCCTGATTGTAGCAACAAGTAAGAATGGGCTTGGGGAAGCTCCAAACACCACTCGGGTCATCCTCAGCACATACAGCTCTTCATCCTCTTCTCCCTTTGGTGGGCCGGTGAGCCACATGAATCTCACAGTGTCTATGTTCTTCTCTGCTAGGGATATCTGCAGGAAAGCCTTCTTGATATCTGCCATAAAGGCGATCTCATGTTGCCTGAACTTAATCAGGACACTGAGGATGTCTGGATTCAGGTTAGGTCCTGTGAGTAGACAAGTCGTTGAGGGATGGACAGCCATCTTCATGGGATGAAGCATCAAACACTACTCGCAATTTTGTTGTCACCTTGTCCTCTCGGAGTACTGCATGGTGAGAAAGTAGTATTTCATGTTGTCTGCACTTGCGTCATCCTTTGGCACATCATCCGCTATGTCCTGTTGTAAGTAGTCCTCCACTACTTCGTTGTACCTGCTGTACAACGTAACATCTTTCTTTAGTCTTTCCTTCAAACCTTCAAACCTTTTCTTGGCAATTCTGTAGTTGTCTGGGAGTTCTGTTCTTTCTGGTTTCCATGGCAACTCCACCTGGTATCGCCCATCTTTGAAGGTTGTTGTTCTCTTGAACATCCGTAGAGCCTCTTCTTCAGCTGGACTCTGTGGTTTCTCGCTTGTGATACCCAGAGACTCAATTTCCCAGAATGCATTCAGCTGCTTGGAGACAAGTGTGTCTTCACCAATGGGGATGAACATGCATGTTGCCTCGGCGACACTTGACATGGACACTGGTCCCTACACAGACTATCCAAAGGTGCTCTCCAATGCAACCAAAGTCTCTGTCAGTCTCTCCACTCTGCCCGATACTATTTGCCAATAGTAGTCTGCTCCTATGAGGATGGAGAGCTCAGGATCATCTTCATTTCCTGGGAAGTCTGCTAGCTTTAGTCCCTTTCTCTTGAGTTCATGTTGGATCCGGGCACGGGGAGCCTTCATCACTGCTGAGCACACCTGCGAGGTTTCTATAGCCTCTCTTTCAATTCTCTGCTGGGTGTCCCAGACTTTCCCAAGATGACTTTCACTGTGCGGCGTCGTGACATTGTAGGGACAGAGGAGCCAAATGTGTGAAGGGTCTCTTGTTTGATTACTAGTAACTTCAGGCTCTTCACAAGGTTTTCATGGATGAAGCTCCTCTGACTGCCTCCATCTAGTAAGCAACGAGCTATCTTCCTGCCCCCTGGGCCTCCCAGCCATGCTTTAGCTGTTTGTAGAAGCACAGTGTTCTGTCCATCCAGTTTCATCTTTACTGAATGAGGAATGACCGAGGAAACAACAGCATCTTCAGAAGCGGTGGGGGGCTGCTCCTCATCTTTCTTGCCAGTGCACACAGCAATGTGATGTCTCCTCCCACATGTTGCACACGATACATCCCTCACCTTGCAGAATTTGGCAATGTGCTTCTGTCCTAAGCATACAAAGCATCTTCCCATTTTCTTTAGTTTGTCTTTGCGTTCAGCAACGTTGTGGTCTGGGCACTGATCTGATTTATGGTCTGCACTGTCACAGAATAAACAGTTGTGTATCTTCTGGTTGGCTGTGTGCAGGGCAGCAGCAGATTGCATGCTAGGTCTTTTGGTTTTCACTTCACTTGATGAGCATGCCTGTTTCCATGGCTTGCTCTCTGATTTCTGTTGGTTGGGTGATTTTGTCATTTGTAGTGCTCTTTCCCTGCTCTGAACCTCTTTCTGTAGGAATTTGACTATCTCAGACATCTTCCATTCATCATCCACTCCCCTCTGACGACTATATTCAAGAGCTATGTCATCTGGAATCATCTGCAGTAAGATTGGGCATAGCAGGCTTCCGTAGGTTTCTGACACTACACCCAATGACTCCAAGCTCCTAATCTGAATTTCACATTCGTCATATAGCTGCCTCAGTGCATTCACGTCAGAGGATTTTTTTTCACAGGAGTTAAGATTCAGTAGCTTTGACATGTGAGCGCTAATCACTAGATCCTTCCTTCCAAATCTACTCTATAGCAAAGTGATTGCACTATCATAATAATCATCTGTTAAGGTCAATCCTGGTACTGGCTTTGCAGCTGGTCCAGTGATAGGTTTGCAGGTAAGTTAACTTCTCTCTATTGCACAGTGTATCATTTTTTATGAATAGCAGTCTCATACTGGCTCCAAAATTCCTGCCACATACTGACATCTCCGTTGTATTTGTCAATGACAAACCTTGGTAGCTTTACTGATTGTCTCTGTGCTGACGATCTAGCCGAGTCATTGGAATTAGTATCGCTCACCCTCTGCGGTGCTGCCGTTGGGTTCAGTTCTTCATTGACGCCCAGTACGTCCAATAAAGTGCTCAAGTGATCAGTATCCGGATTTGGCTTGACCATTTCCAAGTCAATCTGATTCAAAACTCGTGTAGTGGCACCTCTGATGGTACCCCGCTTTGGTCAGATTCTTTCCGTTTCATCTACAAGGCTCATACTCCCGGGTTTCGGCACCGGATATAAAACGAAAACATTGTTATATAAAAAAGGGTGGTGCAATCAATCAAAACATTACAACTTTTGAGAGCTAAACTAATGATCACTTGGAACTGCTTTCTCCGAACAGAACAGGCGTCCTCGCAGCATGATTGACTTTTTCCACTTTATCGCAAAGCTTTCTGATAGTCGTAGTTTCTTAACAGCATTGTAGCGAATTCGGGGGACAACGCAACCACAGGAAGTGCCGCGGCCGGGAAGCGAACCCGTATCGCCCGCACCGCAGGAGACATCGCTAACCGCTAGGCTAAAGGGTCAGACCCGCGAGCCAGCGGCCAGCGTGTCTTCTTATCCATGCACGTTACAACGGGGTAGCAACTTCGCTACAGTATCTTAA
Organism: Lampris incognitus; assembly: GCF_029633865.1. NCBI lineage: Eukaryota > Metazoa > Chordata > Actinopteri > Lampriformes > Lampridae > Lampris > Lampris incognitus. The sequence goes on along the minus strand of NC_079224.1, from coordinate 9,420,331 downwards.
CTAATCCAACACAAATGCGTCTCCAATATATCAAACGTAATACAAATAAGATATATTTTTAACTCTTTCCTTTTAACTGTGAATAATGTAAATACTGTAAATAAAATAAACAGCTTTCAATGAATTTCAATCAATCAATCTCAATCATGTAATCTATTAAGTTACAACACAGTGGCCCAGTGGTTAGCACTGCTGCCTCACAGCGAGAAGGTCCTGGGTTCAAACTCCAGGCCGTCCCAGGTCCTTTCTGTGTGGAGTTTGCGTGTTCTCCCCATGTCTGCGTGGGTTTCCTCCCACCATCAAAAATACATGCACGTTAGGGTTAACACTCCTGCCTTTGCCCCTGAGCAAGGCAATGGAAAGAAGAACTGCAGTTGGTCCCCGGGCGCTGCAGGGCGGTTGACCGCTGCTCCTATACAGTAGGATGGGTTAAATGCAGAGAGGGAATTTCGTTGTATGTATGTGCAAATGAAAAATAAAGGGTATTCATTTCCTGCTTTTAAATTTAGATAAAACGGAGACGCTGGTCATTGGCCCTGCTAGACACAGACACCAATTTGATCAAGTAACAATAACGCTTGACAACTCAGTGAGTTCACAAAGTGTGGCAGCCCAAAATCTTGGTGCTACGATTGATCCCAGATAAGCACGCCTTTTTTCACTTACATAACGTAGCTAAAATTCGGTCTTTCCTGTCCTGACGTAGAGACTCTAACACATGCATTTGTTTCATCCAGACTTGATTACTTTACTGTTGTTTTCAGGTCTGCCACATGCTACTACTAAAAGTCTTCAGATGGTTCAGAATGCTGCAGCTAGAATCCTAACAAACTAGAGAATTTGACCATATTACACCAATTCTTGCCTCCCTTCATTGGCTTCCTACCCATGTTATGTCGGACTTCCAGGTGCTTCTGCTGACTTTTTGTACTTGGCCAATTACCGCACTCTTCCGAGCCATGCTGGTCGCTGCTCCACCACCTCGGCTGATCCGGGGAGGGCTGCAGACTACCACATGCCTCCTCCGATACACGTGGAGTTGCCAGGAGTTTCACCAGGGGGATGTAGCACGTGGGAGGATCACGCTATTCCCCCCAGTTCCCCGTCCCCCCCCCAAACAGGCGCCCCGACTGACCAGAGGAGGCGCTAGTGCAGCGACCAGGACACATACCCACATCCAGCTTCCCACCCGCAGACACGGCCAATTGTGTCTGTAAGGACGCCCGACCAAGCCAGCGGTAACACGGGGATTCGAACCGGCGATCCCCGTTTTGGTAGGAAATGGAATAGACCCCCCCCCCCGGACGCCCCTCTGACTTATAAAATCCTAAATGGGCTTGCCCTATCTTACCTGTCTGATCTCCCTAAACCTTACATGCCATCTCAAGCTCTTTGTTCTCAAAATACAGGGCTCCTGTGTGTACCCAAAGTTAAAAAGAAGTCAGCTGGTGGCAGCAGGGCCCTTTCCTATCGGGCCCTGTTCTTGTGGAATAACCTTCCTGCTGCCATCAGACAATCAGTCCGTTGAGTCCTTTCAATCCAAACTGAAAACTCATCTTTCTGCCTTAGCCTAAAATTATTTGCCTTTATGTTGAGTGCTTCACAGCCTGTAGTGCATAGCGGGTTGGTTTCTGTCTCAGTTAATTTACCAAGCACTGTTCTTCCGACGAGATTATAGAGTATATATTGACTACTGCAACTGTTCTCTTCTCTTGCATGTCTTCTCCTGTCTCCTCTTCTGTGTATTTGAATGGTGTGATGTGACTCCCGTGTGCACGTGTAGTCTGTCCTTCTCCCAGGTCTCCATGGTGATGGTGGTCGCCACCTGGACACTGTTTGGCATCCTCCTCATCGCCGTCTTTATAATCGTGTCATCCTGTTTCAGTGTCATATCCTTCTCTCACTCCGATGTGTGACTAATTTTTTTTCTCGTCTCTTCTCTCGTGTATGTGAATTGGTGTGATGCGAGTCTCCCACTGTCTGCATGTGTAGTCTGTCCTCCTGTCAGGTCCTGGGCTGTTCCAGTGGCATCTGGACACTGCTTGGCATCCTCCTCATCACATTCTTCATACATCTTATAATTCAATTATAATTGCGTTGCCCTCTTTCAGTGTTGTATTTTGTAAATTGTGTACACACAGCATCCATTGCACCATTGGACATTGTCCGTCTTGGGAGAGAGATCCCTCCTCTGTTTCTTCCTATTTTTTTCTCACAGTTAAAGGTTTTTTTTAAGGGAGTTGTTCCTTATCTGTTGCGAGGGTCTAAGGACAGGATGTTGTGTTGCTGTAAAGCCCCCTGAGGCAAATTTGTAATTTATGATATTGGGCTATACAAATAAAATGGACTTGACTTTACATAGCCTAATGCTTTCTCAGTTTAATTAATCTGAAAATTGTTTAGCAGACTTAAAAAAAGGGGGAAAAAAACCCAGAACACTGAAAACCGTTGGACGTTATACTGCATCCTAACGGTTGTAGATTGGAGCTGTGTCCTGGTATCACAGTAGACCAGGATCATACTACTTCATACACAAACCCTGCCCTATAATGGCCAGTCAGATGTCATAACTTGGGTATGATGGAGCAAGCAAAAATTAAAAAAAACTGCATTACTTTGTGTACAACAGAGGAGCACTACCTCGTGATAATTTATGTTTCGATTTCGGTAATTAATAAGCTAATGAAGACTGGTGAAGAAGTCTCCAAATTACGTTACTTTGCAGCAAATCAGCAGTCAAGTCCACACTGCAGCCTACATTAACTACACCCCTTCTCATGTTGCAGCAAAACACTAAACACTTTTTCCCCAACTTTCCCAGAATACACTGACTCTTTCTGACAACCAACTAAATCTGCCGGTTTTCCACTCAGCAACAATTATCTGTGCCTTTAAATGGGGATTCAGTTCAATTCAGTTTGCAGTGCAAGTTGGGATGAGTAGAATTTACTTATGCCCATTTACAGGGACCAGCAGTCTTTACAATGCACCAAACACTGAGCACTTGAAGGCATCACTACTTTGAGCCCTTTTGTGCAAAAGATAAAGGAAGTCAAGCTGAGGGCAGTGGGGAAGAGGGCCAACTCATTCATGATTTTAATGTCCATTCCAGCAGTAAACTATCAGGACGTTCTCTGATTTATTTGCATTTTGCACTTTTCACTTAAACCTTCCCATAGCCTGTCGAGGGGCATCGCCCTTGACCCATTGAAGAGAGTTCTCACTTCATGGCAACCCCGACGCATGGAAAAAGGCGGTACTTCAAATGGGGTATGTATTTTCAACGCTCCCGGTAATTAATAATCTAATGAATTAGTCTCCAAATTACGCTACTTTGCAGCAAATCGGCAGTCAAGTCCACACTGCAGCCTACATTAACCACACCCCTTCTCATGTTGCAGCAAAACACTAAACACTCTTCCCCCCCCCAACTTTCCCAGAATACACTGGGCAGAAAGTAGAGTGACGAAAGCACACGGTGATGGGAGATTCGACCGCTCGCCGAGAGTTGTCCGTCTTGAACGCTTTCAGAAGGGAGAGCGAACGCGTCCTTTTCGCCCTATTTGTTTGGCTAACACGTGTTTATGTTGGGGGGCAAGACAGAAGGGTAAAGGGAAGACGAGGGAAACCACATATCTGGCGAAACGTCTGGTCATTACAGACGCGAAGACTTGTTAAGACTGGTGAACAAAACGTTACGCGACACGTAGAGGCAGCACGAATATGAACACAATTGCATCCACGTACAGTTTCAATGGGTAATCTGCGTCCCAAATCTCAACATGTCCCCAGGGGGCGTGTTTAAGATAAACGTAAGCATAAAGCACGGTTGGACGGGTTGTAAAACTGAGCGGAAAATGTGCAAAATTTACAAAAACTTTTATTATAAAGTCGTCGGCATTAAGTTATAGCACGGGCTTAAAAAAAAACAACCCGACCAAGGCGTGAATAGACCAGTAATGGGCCGATCGTCTGTGGGTCGCACATCATCGGACGACAACAACAAAACAGACAGCTATAGCGAAAGGTGCTAGCCTAGCTAGCCTACGAGTCGGAATCACAGCAGCGGTTGCTGCTCGTGAGACATATAATCGTGGGCACAAAGAAACCTTGCTCGTCATCACACTAAATTGGTCGTTCAGTTTTGGGCAAAATGAGTGGGTTATAAATAAACGGAAGTGGTCGCGACAACTAGCCACAGTCTAGGCTAGGTTTAATCAAACGCTGGCTAATTTAGTATTAGCTAGCAAACTGCTCAGCTAGCTCTATGTATGCCAAGCTGAATCGGGTTAGCTAGCTGGCGTTAGTTGCTAGCTTTATAGCTGGTTAGCTAACTCGGGAGGGCAAGGCTGAGACCAGCAACGGGGAGATGCAATTAAACAAAGGTAGGACGGATGAAACCAACGCACGCCGTATTAATCGGTTAATTTAAGAATATGTGTACGCGCCAGTCATGTGGTGTTGGCGCTGTTTAGCTTCTCAAAATGATCAAATATCCGATGCTGGTGTTACATGGCGTTAGCTTGGCGGCTAGTGTTAGCTAGACTCCAGCTAACCGCCAGTGAGTCCTGCCCATAAGGTGTCATTGACTAACTTAGCGTGCTAACAGCAGCTGCTGGTACTCCCTGCCTGGTCACTCGTACTCGGCACTGACTCTTTGGAGGCCAGAATTAACAGCCAATCCAACAAGGCAGCCTTCAACCCAAACCAGACATGAAGAGTGGTAATGTTAACTTTAAATTTTGTCAGGCAGTGGATCCTCGAATTGTTAGCGTTATTAAATTGCAATTAGCTGTTAAGTGTTCACCACATTCATATCTGAGGTGTAAATATGGCTAGTGTTTTTGGCACCTGGCTAGCGTTAGCGGGGAACTTCAGGGAACACCACTTTGTTTGCCTTCATCTGCAGTGTCATTTGCTCAACTTGAATGTAATCACCAAAGCCCTACAAAGTGCAACCAATGTTTGCCTTTTGGAGTCATAAGATGTATTTGGCATTAATCGTGCCGTGGTAGTAGTAACGGGCTAATTAACACTTGCTATTAGCAAAAGTCGGTGAGGAGAATGTTTCTCTTGTTAGCTTGTAGTCATCCAAGTAATTCATTTTATAGGCCTTTATGCTAAAACAGGTCATAGAAACCAGCAGTTCGTTGGCTGGCTTTTATGGTAATTATCTAAACAGGCCCTGTTTAATTACAGTCTAACTCACACATATTCATTTAGCTAACCATTGCTCATGTTTCCACAGGCATTAGGAAAATGTTGGTTGTTTTCATCTTGGATAGTAGTTGGTGGCAGCTGGACGCTCCCTCTACATACCATCACTGACTGAATCAAAACATGCATGATTTCAGTGATGAAATCGCTTTGCCACCTTAGATGTTATCAAAACAACTTGATATCAGTCAAGCAACATAAGCAGTAGCATTCGCCATTATTCATTTAATGACATAGGAGAGCTCTAAGTGAAATGTAAACACTGCCAGTATCATGTTTCTGATGCCTTTTGTGTGTTTGTGTTTTGCAGGGTTGCCTTGAATGTCTAAATGATCAAGATAGTGAGGTGTGTGGATCTTTGGAAGAATCAACATGAAGTTGTATGTGTTCCAGGTTAATAATGGCAGCACCCTCACATTTGACACTGAGCTTGCTGTCCAAACGTAAGATACATACCTTATGGTTGTCAAACATAAGATTCAGTTTACCTTTTACAAATGTAAATAGACAACTAATTTCCTTGAAATTAAACCTATTTGTATTTTTTCTTAAGTGTGCTGGACCTTAAACATGCCATCCAGGTCAAGTACAAGATTGCAACTCAACATCAAGTCCTTGTTGTCAATGGAGGAGAGTGCATGGCTGCAGATAGGCGAGTCTGCAGCTACAGTGCTGGCACTGTAAGTTTTGGAACATTTCATTTACTGGAAAAAAATCACTTGTGGTTTGAAAGTATGACTGCCTTTGCTTTGCTCCATGTCATCACACAGGAAAGACAAAAATGTTTGGAGAATAGCATTTGTGATATTCGAATAACAAGCGTTTTGTTGTCCATTTCAAGGACACAAACCCTATATTCCTGTTCAACAAAGAGATGATCTTGAGTGACCGGCCTCCAACGATCCCTAAAACCACCTTCTCTATTGAGAATGAGATGGAGCTCAAGGTGGAAGAATCTCTAATGATGCCAGCTGTCTTTCACACCGTTGCCTCACGAACACAACTTGCTGTGGTAAATATCAGCCTTTTATTAATAGAACGACCAAGGCGGTCATTTTGACGGATTTGGATTTTCAAAGTTTGATAACTTTGTGGAGGTAAAAAAAAAAAGATACAGACCTGCTGCTCCCTGAATGCTCCTAAAATTGCATATATTTGCATTAAAATGAGTTTTAGATCAATTGCACACAAAAAAAGTTATGATAAGATTTACCTAAAATGACCATGAGCAGTCAAAAAGACGGCTTGTAAATTGCACGTCATCGTGCGCGTCATGTTACTATTTATGACGTGTGTTGGTCGTGTCATTTCCTTCGTGAAGATCATTGCTGTGTCCTAGAAACACACTAGCGTTCTCCAGTGCAGAGTAATAGTCTAAACTTGATTTGTGATTATTGCCAATTTTGCTATTCAAGTTCGACCATGTCTCTCTGAAGTTTAAATTGTTTAGATATAGTATTATAGTTGTTAAAATGTTAATTTTGGTGTCAGTCGTATCCTAATAGACATTCCAACATATGCAATGCATTAATATCTCAATTGGGTATTTATCTTGGCAGAATATAGAGTTTAAAAACCGTTGATTATTTTTACCGCCCATGGTCGTTTTAGATAGAAGTGATATCCCGGTCGTTCTAGTGTTAAAGCTTCTGTTCCAAGGAATTAGATTAATCAGTTTTACTTTGCAATTATTATGCTCATTATGTTGCATTTTATTTATTGAAAATGGGATGAAAAACATTTTTGCAAAATGCCTAATGAGAACTACCTCCTTACCCTGAATACACCTGTTAAACAAAGACATGAAGTACATGATTATTCATCATGTCATCTTTATTCTCACTTGACCAGGAAATGTTTGAAGTTGCCAAGAAACTTTGCTCTTTCTGTGAACGCTTGGTTCACGATGAACACCTCCAACACCAAGGCTGGGCTGCTATTATGGCTAATTTGGATGACTGCACCCTGTCTTATCAGAAGCTGCTCTGGAAATTTGATACTGCATATACAAATTATCAACAGGACTTTGAAGAAATAAAATTGAAGCTGACAAAGTAAGTGTTGGCTTCAAGAACATTTTAATTATTTGAACTGTGCAAATAGACTACATGATCTAGAGTAAGTAATACCTTATACTTAGTATTTGTTTATTCCTAATGGTCGCATGTTGCCATTGACATTAATTACCCTTTCAAAATTAGGTAAAAATCCCAGCACACTTGGATTTTTTTTAAACAAGTGTGAAAATATACAGATCAATTTAGATATCTAAGGAATTATTCGTAATCGGGACATTACAAGTTAAAAGGCAAAACTCAGCTTGTTAAGAGTTTTGTGCTGATATGCTGATATACTCCTTGGTCTGTTTGCAGACTTGGGACAGCAGTCTCTGTCATGGCCAAGATACCTCTGCTGGAATGTTTGACCAGACACAGTTACAAGGAGAGCATAGAGAAGTCAAGCTCAACCCCAGAAAAGGACTCAGATGAGACGGAAGAGGAGAAATCAACTGATTCTGTGCTCTGTGCCACTGATGCACAAAGGACCTCAAAGGTACTCGCATCTTTCTCTGCTCCGGGTTCAGCTGAATCTCAACTTGCTGAAGACCGAGGAACGAATGAGATGACGGACAGCGGTGGGCTGAGAGCTGCCCTACAGGAGGATGACACCTCAGAGCTAGCCAACCATCCCTGCTTTAACGTAACATTACTAGATTGGATCAATGTGCAAGACAGGCCCAATGATGTGGAATCAGTTGTAAGGAAATGCTTTGACTCCATTAATAGGGTGAGTCACTCTTGTTTGTTCATTTTGTTTTTTTCTCTCAAAAAAGTTATAAATGAACGGGATATAATTATCAACCTAGTGAGAAAATCTCAAAGACCTTTATGGTGGTGGTATGTCTTTTCAGCTTGACCCACGGATCATCCAGCCTTTCCTGGCAGATTGTCGAGACACAATTTCCAAATTAGATAATCAAAATATGAAAGCCATAAAAGGGCTTGAGGATAGGTTGTACGCGCTAGACCAAATGATTGCAAGCTGCAAGAAGTTAGTGAACGAACAAAAAGAACTTGCTCAGGTAAGCAAAAGGTTTTCACTTTTTAAACTTGCTTTCTTTGCTTGACTAGAAATACACAGCCTATTTTCCAGTTTATGTTGAGGGTGGAAAAATAATGCTTGTCTGCATCTCGAACTTCTTGCCAGGGATTTTTGGCCAATCAGAAGCGGGCTGAAAACCTGAAGGATACATCTGTTCTGCCTGACTTGTGTCTGAGTCATGCCAACCAGCTGATGATCATGCTGACCAACCACAGGAAACTGCTGGACATCAAACAGAAGTGCACGACTGCCAAACAAGAACTCGCAAACAACCTTCAAGTCCGTCTCAAGTGAGGCTTCAAACCATTTCTTATCCTTGTTGTTCAGTCCCTCCCACTAACAGATGTCATGAAAACATTGTTGCAGTGTTAACCTGCAATGTTTTTTTGCATCAGATGGTGTTGCTACGTAATGCTGCATGCAGACCAGGATGGGGAAAAGCTCCAGGCTTTGCTCAGGCTGCTTACAGAACTGATGGAAAGAGTAAGAGTGGTGGAGGCCCTTAGCACCGTCCCCCAGATGTATTGCCTGGCTGTGGTGGAAGTCGTCAGGAGAAAGATGTTTATACGTCACTACAGAGAGGTCAGTACAAGAATGCTAACTGTGGTGATTGCTGTTGAAAATACTCATCAACTGATTCTCCTTGTCTTTGTCTCACTTTTAAAATATTGTAAATTTGGTCACAAGGTTATAAGACTGACAAAGTAAAGAACCCACCACCATGTCTTGGTGTCAAGTGGTAAAATTTTTTTATTTTAGAAGCAAACTTAGCGAACAGTTCTTAACGGTCCCACAAATGGCAGAAACTTTTTCCATTGATATTTTAATTTATTATAGAAAATGTTCTACTTCTTGTCTCAAATAACTTGCTTTGTAACACCCAAAGGAGTTGTATCAGTGCTTAAAGGGAAATTTTGCCAGTATTCAACCTCAACTCTAAATATCTACAACAGCAATTGCGTATGAAAAACACCTGCGGTTGTTACCGATCATCTCTGTATCTTTGGGATGACAGTGAAACAGGTTCGTCACGTCACCTGGCAAAGGCTTTGGTTTAGCTTTGGTTTCTAATATCCATTGTACTCTAGTTTAGTTTAGTTAGTATATTTACGCTGAAGATGCCATTCATAAAAACACATCCTTGTTCTTCCATCAACAACGTTGGCGCAAAGGGTTTTATGGGTGCGGATACAGAAGCTTGTGTACAATGCTTTCTGTCGAAAAGGCTCTATGAGCAGAAGAACACCAATTTCCCTGTCAGTATCGTGAACAATAACAGTTTTATTGCTTCAGTCGACTACATTATCCATCAATACTGATTTTACATGGACAAAAACATCTGCGAAATGTTCCTTTTAACATCGCATAAATAGCTTCCTTTGTAGGCGACAGGCATGGGTGCAAGTCCATGAATACTGGGTTGGCATCCAGCGCTTTACCTGCGCCCCTGCCCATAGGGTTAGTGGTTGTGTCAGGAAGGGCAGCCGACGTAAAATTTTGCCAAATCATTATGTGGATTGACAAGACCATACCGGATCTGTCGAGGTCCGGGTTAACAACAGCCGCCATTGGTGCTGCGCCCTCATAGGGTACTGACGGAAACTATAAAATCCGCTGTGGCGACCCCTGAAAAACAGGGAACAAGCCGAAAGAAGAAGAAATATCTTCCTTTGCTGTTACTTAGAGGACCCTGAGAAGCAGGTTCATTGTGCAACTTAGAAATGTCATCCTGGGCATCCGGGTAGCGTGGTGGTCTATTCTGTTGCCTACCGACACGGGGATCGCCGGTTCGAATCCCCATGTTACCTCTGGCTTGGTCGGGCGTCCCTACAGACACAATTGACCATGTCTGCGGGTGGGAAGCCGGATGTGGGTGTGTGTCCTGGTCACTGCACTAGCGCCTCCTCTGGTCGGTTGGGGTGCCTGTTCAGGGGGGAGGGGGAACTGGGGGGAATGGCGTGTTCCCACGCGCTACGTCCTGCTGGTGAAACTCCTCACTGTCAGGTGAAAAGAGGCAACTGGCAACTCCACATGTATCAGAGGAGGCATGTGGTAGTCTGCAGCCCTCCCTGGATCGGCAGAGGGGGTGGAACAACGACCAGGACGGCTCAGAAGAGTTGGGTAATTGGCCGGATGCAATTGGGGAGAGAAAAAAAAAAGGGGGGGAGGAAATGTCATCATTTTTACTCTTTTTCTTTTTCAGTGGGCATGTGCACTTGTGAAGGATGGGAAACGACTCTACGAGGCTGAAAAGCACAAGAGGGAAACGTTTGGGAAACTTTTTAGTAGGTGTTTTTTAATGAGCTTATTGTTAACTATATTTGAGTTGTCAGTGTATAACCCAATGTGTTTTTGAATTCACCACATAGCAGCTGAGACTTTAGTTCTCTGATGTTTGTAATCTTCTTTTCAGGGAAGTCTTTTCTCAGAAATCGCTTGTTTAGGGGACTTGATTCATGGCCCCCCACATCATTTTGTGTAAGTCTTGACTTTCTTTAAGGCACATTTCTACAGTTATTCCAATGTATTTTAACTGGTGTGTTTTGTGGGCTATTGTTTATAGACGCGAAAACCCAGGAAGTTTGACTATGAACTTCCCGATATCTCACTTGAGGATCTCCAGTATCTGAAGTCTTGTTGTCCCACAGAGGTGCAGCCCTTCCTTATGTAAGTTACTGTCTTCACTGATTTCAATATGACCATGCTCACTAGAAAACACACCTTCAGTGTCCTGCATGGCATTGGTTTAGGAAAAATATTATGTTTGTGCCATTCATATTATTCCGTTATTTAAAGGGTATTTTTATACCAGTTAAACATCGTATGATACAATTTCCATAGGCCTGTCAAACAAATGGATATAAAATATGCGGAAAATCACATTATGAAATATTTTATCAAATTATCACATATACGTTTACTGTATATGGAAATGCATCAAATAGTATTGTCTTTGAACTGAAATTTGTGAGTATGGAAAACTATCATTCCTGACACCCCTGATTTTTACCTTTCATTTTCGTAGGGTTCCCAAATTGTGCGACTTTGAGCCTTTAAATCAGCATGTCGAGATGCTTCACCAGTTAGTACAAGCTGCACAGAGCGTGGATGAGATGTCTCAAACGATCACCGACCTGCTAACTGAGCAAAGGGTAATGACAACTTCAATAAGAATAATATCTTTGGCTTCAGTGTTTTGTACCTCAAAGGTAAGCAGTGTTTCCCACAGGTCTGAACTTTACATGTGCTGGTAGTCTGCAGGGGTGAGTGGAGTGACCCATTGGTAGGCTAAAAAAAAAGAAGGCTTTTATGGCTATTTTCAGACTGGCAGGCAAAATCAGGTGTTTTTGCAAACCTGAATTGACTGACTGTTCTTCTGTAGTCTGTATTGCAAAACAAATTAGATAGAATCTTGTTTTGTTTTGTTTTTTTTTTTTGTTTTCAAACCAGATTCCAACCACACTCCCATGTAATTTACTGTTGGATGAAAATCTCGTTTCTGTAAAATTGTCTGACTACTTAGATCAAATCACGTCTTCCCCCACTCCTCCGTGTCATTCACAACACCACCATCGCTGTACGTCACAGCTGCTACAAAAACAAATGTAGGAGCAAGTGTGCAGGGAGGAGAGCCAGGAGAACATCCTCTCATAGTCAAGGTAGAGATAACAAGTCTGCCTTCAGTTTAGGGGGATAGCTCAGTGCAGGGCAAACTCAGAGGCTCCTACAAAAAATAATTAACTGTTGGGAAATGAACAGTTAATTAACTTCCCGACCACAGATTGATGAAAACAGAGAATTTCCTCCCCCTCAATAACAATTGCTTGCTGGACCCAGAATTGTTGGAAAGTACTCCACTAGTTAGTATGGGCATACTTGCGTCATTTTGATAGCAACCCATGTCGATGCGTCACCAAGTTAATACAACTGCTTCAACACACAAATCAATTTGTTCACTTGTGTGGCCAGTCAGTCTTAGAGAACAAATCTGATTTGTTTTTCAAATCCCATCTTTGTCTGGTTGTAAATGGTGCTTTACTGTATGAAAAATTAGTAGTCTAACGTTAGATAACCTAATTAGTCCATATTTGTAATTGTAGTAGCCCAAAAAGAATACAGGCACCAATGGTAATGCGAGGTACAGTTTCTGTGGCTATATGAGAGCACATATTCTTAAAAATTACTGAATAGGCAACGAGTGCTTGCAAAAGCACCATAAAATTTTGGCTATCATCTTTCTTCTCTCTCTTTCTCTCTCCCTCCATGTTTTTTCTGCAGTGTGTGTGGTTGTGTACATAATTTTCTCACACGTGCTGAGCATGCGGGAGCAGTGTGAACAGAGATGCAGGGGTGTAGAGTGAGGGGAGATTTCCTCAAATTAATCGATCACAGATGGTGTCGTTTTCTTGGACAGATAAGAAAAAAAATGATCCACTCCAAATATACCTGGGTGGCCGCTTACGTACCTGGGCAGCCCACCCAGGAAGCGCCTGTGTGTGGGAAAATGCTTTGCAAGCATAATTAATACTAATGTCAGTAAGATGTGAGTGGCAATGAGAAAGTGATGGCAAATAGTTGATTACTCCTGATGATCTGGTCCGTCAAAGATGTATCAGATATGTGTTGTAGTTTTACTTCTGCATAAAACAAATTCAAGTGAATTTAGTAGGTTGGAGGTTCTCATTTTGAGCATATGAGGCCACACAAATGTCATCCTCACTGCCTTTATCTGCTGTCCTTCTAGGCGTCCTGTAGCCAGAGTGCCCAGAGATCTACTGCACTGATGTCACAGGCTGAAGGCTCACCAGGGCCCACCAACCCTACCTCCTCCAAGACCCCCTCCTCTCTCACCCTTCAGGGTCCCACCTGCCAGCCCCTATCTGTTCCCGTCCCAGCCCCATTGGAGGACTTGTCCCCAGATAGCATTGATGCACAAACCTTTGACTTTGAAACCATTGGCCACCCAAACATGGACACAGTTCTTCAGCAGGGCTCTCTTGACCTGGACTCACTGGCAGAGAGTCCCGAGTCTGACTTTATGTCTGCTGTTAATGAATTTGTTATTGAAGAAAACCTGACTTCCCCCAACCCTATCAGTGACCCAATTAGTCCTGAAATGATGGTGGAGTCCCTGTATTCCTCAGTCATCAATGCTATCGACAACAAGCGTATCCAGGATACCACAACACTGGAGAGGGAGAACTCAAAGATGGCGGCTCTGAGGCAGGTGATTGAGAAGTACCGCTCTGCAGCAGAAGAGTCCCAGACCAACCTGAGGAGCGTTAAGGATGACCTCTACCACTTCAGAGGTCTTGTTCTGAAGGAACAGCGTGACTTTGGCTTTGCCCTCAAGACCATGATCATAGAGGTGCGCAGCATCGTGGAAAATGTCTGGCAGACCCATGAACTGGAGATGAGGGAGCAGCACAAAAGTGAGCTGCTTTCTCTCCGGCAAGAACTTCAGTTGCAGGTCCAGACACTAACGGAGGAAAACCGGGTCAACCAGAATATTGTCAAAGATGTTCAACGTGCCATGCTGGAGCTGGAGGGGCTTCTTGAGCGCAAGGAGAAAGAATTGACTCACCTAGAGAGCGAGAAGGAACGATGGGTGGAAGCACAGAGTGGCCACAACAAGAAGGTTAAAGACCTAGAGGAAGCTATTGACAATCAAGCCGAAGAGATCAAGACACTCAGTGCCTCCAGAGACTCCCTGACCAGTCAGCTTGAGAATTTGCACTTTGAGATTGAACGTGGCCAGCAGAAGATCCGGCAGGAGTTGGAAGGGGTTGAGCGGTCCCACCTAAAGGAGCTGGAAGATAAAATGAGGCAGGAACATGAAACCGAGCTGGAGACCCTGTCGAGCGGAAACCAGTTAGCCCTGGAGCGCCTGACTAAAGAGAGCAAGGCCAAGTTAAACGAGGAAGCTGAGCGCAATGCTGTGGTCTTGAGAGAGAAAGACAGCCAAATAAAGAATTTGGAGGCCCATATTGCTGAACTAGCAGATGGACGCTGCAAGCTAGAGATGGAGCTAGCCCTCAAAGAATCAGAGACTGAGGAGGTGAGGTTGTTACTTGAGGAGGCCAAGGCACAACAGGCTGAGGCAGTGAAAGTCCAGGTAGAGGCTGAGACCAGAGCCATCAGCAAAGACCTCGTTGATGTTAACAAAGCACTTCAGATGAAGAATGAGGAGTATGAGATGGGCCTCGCGGAGCTGAGGACTCTAATGCGAATTGAAAAGGACCACTGCATCTCAGAGCTGGTGGACCGACATGAGGAGGAGAGCATGTTGCTGCGCAGCGAGCTCTCCTCCCTGCAGCAGCAATCCCTTGAAGCTGAGAGGAATCATACTGAACAGCAACAGAAACTCCAGAGGGACTTAGACCAACAAGTGGCCGCTCTGCAAGAATTAAAAGAAGAGCAGCTGAGGAGTTTCCAAGAGCAGGAGCGAGACTTGAGGATTGTTATCAGCAACCTGCAGGCTGAAATTGACCTGCTGTCCAAAAGATTAGAGCAGAATAGGGAAGAAGCTCAGAGAAGTTTTGAGAAAGAAGAGGCCTTTAAGGTTGCCCTACCAGATGCCTTTAAAGAATTAGAGCAGCAAAAGGAGCAGATGGAGAAGAGACTATTAGACAAAATTAGACAACTTGAAAATGAGCTTCATGAGAGACATTCTTCACAAAGGTGAGGGTTCGATTTACATGGTGGAAACCTGTCACATAGGGAAAGTTGACAACGCTGTTGCATAGAGGCCATCTGAACCTAACCTCCCTTTTCTTTCCTCAGTTACCCTACATCTTAAGTTTCGTTGGTGGCTTGATAATAAATTTTAAATTGTACCTTAGAAAAGATCTGATTTGGATAAATAAAATCCTGTGTTCTTGAAAGACTGAATAACTAATATCACTACCACCATTGTTTTAGTATGCTTGCATGCCCTTTTTGCCCTGACTCCTCAATCAATGGTTGATTTAGATGTATGTCTTCCAGAAAGGAGGAGTTGTCACTGCAAGCTGAGGAGCATGCAGAAGCCAGAGCACCTCTTTCTCTAGACTCAGCTCTGCAAGAGCGACTGCAACAAGAGAGGGCCCACCTGCAGACCCAGATGGAGCTCCTAGAGAAGAGGAAAAATGAAGAGATGCAGAACCTCAAAACTTCCCTCATAGCTGAACAGCAGGTTTGTATTCACCCATTCCTTTTCCTTCTAAAAACAATGTAATTTGTTGTAACAATCTCCTTTTAAAATGTAGTGTAACCAGAAAATTAAAATACTGCTTCTCCTCACTGCTCTATGGGCATCAGATACAGCTTTACTTGTTTAAGAAAGCCGGTGTCTGTGTGTCTGTCTGTGTGTGTGTGCGCGCTTGCGTGCATGCGATAATTATAGCACAGAAAATGTTGTGATGACCTTGCACAAATATGGTAGTACTCAGAACAGTAATGTAACACTAGTGTATGTGACCCCGTTAAAGGGAGAAACATT
Organism: Lampris incognitus; assembly: GCF_029633865.1. Taxonomy (NCBI): domain Eukaryota; kingdom Metazoa; phylum Chordata; class Actinopteri; order Lampriformes; family Lampridae; genus Lampris; species Lampris incognitus. The sequence continues at coordinate 9,404,532 of NC_079224.1, read as the reverse complement.
GTTGGAAAACATACTGGATGAAATATTCTCCCACCAAGGATAAATGATACAGACTAAGTGGAATGTTATATTTAAGGATTCTGCTTTTTTAGGGGTGGGGATAACTGTAGTCAGTTTAGACTGAAGAGGTCACTTAGTTGAGTGATGAAACGTATCTGTCAATGAACGTATCCAGATAAACTGATTCAACCTTATTTGATTTTTTTGAGCATGCATCAAGACATTATTTTTTATATTATTATTATTAGTAGTAGTAGTAGTAGTAGTGGTAGTGGTGGTAGGGGTAATTTAGGCCTGAGGTTCTTAAAGCCTGTGTTGAGGGTCACAAAAAAAAAATGCACAGGGGCATCCGGGTGGTGAGGGGCATACAAGTGCCATGGCGGTTTATTCCACTGCCTACCGACACGGGGATCGCTGGTTCGAATCTCCATGTTATCCCGGACATGGTCGGGCGTCCCTACAGACACAATTCGCCATGTCTGCGGGTGGGAAGTTGGATGTGGGTATGTGTCCTGGTCGCTGCACTAGCGCCTCCTCTGGTCGGTCAGGGCGCCTGTTCAGCGGGGAGGGGGAACTGGGGGAATAGCACGATCCTCCCATGTGCTACATCCCCCTGGCGAAACTCCTCACTGTCAGGTGAAAAGAAGCGGCTGGCGACTCCACATGTATCGGAGGAGACATGTGGCAGTCTGCAGCCCTCACTGGATCGGCAGAGGGATTGGAGCACCAACCGGGAGAAAAAAGGGGGGAAATACACTGTTGAAACAACTACCACTACTACTTTCGGCTGCTCCCGTTAGGGGTCGCCACAGCAGATCATCCGTTTCCATTTCTTCCTGTCTTCTGCGTCTTCCTCTGTCACACCAGCCACCTGCATGTCTTCCCTCACCACATCCATAAACCTCCTCTTTGGCCTTCCTCTTCTCCTCTTCCCTGGCAGCTCCATATTCAGCATCCTTCTCCCAATATACTCAGCATCTCTCCTCCACACATGTCCAAGCCATCTCAATCTTGCCTCTCTTGCTTTGTCTCCAAACTGTCCAACCTGAGCGGTCCCTCTAATATAATCGTTCCTAATTCTGTCCTTCTTTGTTACTCCCAGTGAAAATCTTAGCATCTTCAACTCTGCCACCTCCAGCTCCACCTCCTGTCTTTTCGTCAGTGCCACTGTCTCCAAACCATATAACATAGCTGGTCTCACAACCATCTTGTAAACTTTCCCTTTAACTCTTGCTGGTACCCTTCTGTCGCAAATCACTCCTGACACACTTCTCCACCCACTCCAACCTGCCTGCACTCTCTTTTTCACCTCTCTACTGCACTCCCCGTTACTTTGGACAGTTGACCCCAAGTATTTAAACTCAAATGCCTTTGTCACCTCCACTCCTTGCATCCTGACCATTCCACTGTCCTCTCTCTCATTCACGCATAGGTATTCTGTCTTGCTCCTACTGACTTTCATTCCTCTTCTCTCCAGTGTATACCTCCACCTCTCCAGGCTCTCCTCAACCTGCACCCTACTCTCACTACAGATCACAATGTCATCCGCGAACATCATCGTCCATGGAGACTCCTGCCTGATCTTGTCCGTCAACCTGTCCATCACCATTGCAAACAAGAAAGGGCTCAGAGCCGATCCTTGATGTAATCCCACCTCCACCTTGAACCCATCTGTCATTCCAACCGCACACCTCACCACTGTCACACTGCCCTCATACGTATCCTGCACCACTCCTACATACTTCTCTGCAACTCCTGACTTCCTCATACAATACCACACCTCCTCTCTCGGCACTCTGTCATAAGCTTTCTCTAAATCTACAAAGACACAATGTAACTCTTTCTGGCCTTCTCTATACTTCCCAATCAACATTCTCAAAGCAAACATCGCATCTGTGGTGCTCTTTCGTGGCATGAACCCATACTGCTGCTCGCTGATCATCACCTCTCCTCTTAACCTAGCTTCTATTACTCTTTCCCAGATCTTCATGCTGTGGCTGATCAACTTTATACCTCTGTAGTTGTTACAGTTCTGCACATCGCCCTTGTTCTTGAAAATCGGTACCAGTATGCTTCTTCTCCACTCCTCAGGCATCCTCTCACTTTCCAGGATTGTGTTAAACAATCTAGTTAAAAACTCCACTGCCATCTCTCCTAAACATCTCCATGCCTCCACAGGTATGTCATCAGGACCAACTGCCTTTCCACTCTTCATCCTCTTCATAGCTGCCCTCACTTCCTCCTTGCTAATCCGCTGAACTTCCTGATTCACTATCCCTACATCATCCAACCTTCTCTCTCTCTCATTTTCTTCATCAGCCCCTCAAAGTATTCCTTCCACCTTCTTAGCACACTCTCCTCGCTTGTCAGCACATTTCCATCTCTATCCTTGATTGCCCTAACTTGCTGCACATCCTTTGCAGCTTGGTCCCTCTGTCTAGCCAATCGGTACAAGTCCTTTTCTCTTTCCTTAGTGTCTAATCTGTCATACAACTCACCATACGCCTTTGCCTTTGCCACCTCTCTCTTTGCTTTACGCTGCATCTCCTTGTACTCCTGTCTACTTTCTTCATCTCTCTTACTATCCCACTTCTTCTTTGCCAACCTTTTCTTCTGTATAATTTGCTGTACTTCCTCATTCCACCACCAAGTCTCCTTGTCTTCCTTCCTCTGTCCTGATGACACACCAAGTACCTTCCTAGCTGTCTCCCTCACTATTTCTGCAGTGGTTGTCCAGCCATCTGGCAACTCTTCACTACCACCCAGTGCCTGTCTTAACTCCTGCCTGAACTCCACACAACAGTCTTCCTTCTTCAACTTCCACCATTTGATCTTCGGCTGTGTCTTCACTCGCTTCCTCTTCTTGGTCTCCAAAGTCATCCTACAGACCACCATCTGATGCTGCCTAGCTACGTTCTCCCCTGTCACCACCTTGCAGTCTCCAATCCCTTTTAGATGGCGCCTTCTACATAAGATATAGTCCACCTGTGTGCACTTTCCTCCACTCTTGTATGTCACCCTGTGTTCTTCCCTCTTCTTGAAATATGTATTCACCACAGCCATTTCCATCCTTTTCGCAAAATCCACCACCATCTGTCCTTCCACATTTCTCTTCTTGACTCCATACCTCCTCATCACCTCTGTTCCCTTCACCAACATGTCCATTGAAGTCCGCTCCAATCACCACTCTCTCCTCCTTGGATACCCTCTCCACCATGTCGTCCAACTCACTCCAGAATTCTTCTTTTTCATCCATCTCACACCCAACTTGCATCTCCTTGTACTCCTGTCTACTGCGCTGATTCATTCAGCAATAAACCTTCAATTTCCAGCTTCATACTCATCACTCTGTCTGACACTCTCTTCACCTCCAATACGCTCTTGACATACTCTTCCTTCAGAATTACCCCGACCCCATTACTCCTCCCATTCACACCATGGTAGGAGAGTTTGAAGCCACCTCCGATACTTCTGGCCTTACTCCCCTTCCACCTGGTCTCTTGCACACACAGTATGCCTACCTTTCTTCTTTCCATCATGTCAGCCAGCTCTCTCCCTTTACCAGTCATAGTTCCAACTCTCACCTCCACATGCCTACCCTTCCTCCTCTCTAGCTGCCTCTGGACATGCTTTCCCCCTCTCCTTCTCCTTCGCCCAACAGTAGCATAGTTTCCACCGACACCCTACTGGTTAACAGTACCGGTGGCGGTCATTGGTAACCCGGGCCTCGACCGATTCGGTATGTAAGTCTTATTTATGATCCGCATATTTGATTTGGCAAAGATTTTACGCCGGATGCCCTTCCTGACGCAACCCTCCCCATTTGTCCGGGCTTGGGACCGGCACTAAGGATGCACTGGCTTGTGCATCCTCAGTGGCTGGGTTATACTGTTGAAACAAAATAAGTCCAAAACCACCCATTTAATTTTAGACAGATGGACAAAAATAAATGGATTTTCATTCACCAACCAGTGAGAGCGATGGAATGAGGCAATCCTTTTTTCTTTTTCTTTTTTTCTCCCTTTTTTTCTCCCAATTGTATCCGGCCAATTACCCCACTCTTCTGAGTCGTCCCAATCTCTGCTTCACCCTCTCTGCCGATCCGGGGAGGTGCTGCAGACTACCACATGCCTCCTCCAATACATGTGGAGTCACCAGCCGCTTGTTTTCACCTGACAGTGAGGGGTTTCGCCAGGGGGATGTAGCACATTGGGGATCACGCTATTCCCCCCAGTTCCCCCTCCCTCCTGAACAGGTACCTCGACCGACCAGAGGAGGCGTTAGTGCAGCGACCAGGACACATACCCACATCTGGCTTCCCACCCGTAGACACGGCCAATTGTGTTTGTAGGGATGCCCGACGAAGCCGGAGGTACCGGGGATTCGAACTGGCAATCCCCGTGTCGGTAGGCAACAGAACAGACTGCCACGCTACCCGGGAGCCCAGAATAAGGCAATCCTTCTGATGTCGAGCCTGTATTCTGTTGTGGCAAGCCTGAGGCACTGGCCAAGATGTGCATTGGAGAGTCTGTTCTTTTCCTGGGTCTTGATCGAGTTCATTGAAGAAAATGATGACTCGCATATATTTACATGGAAGGGAAAATTGTGAGTAGGAGCATTGCAATAGCTGTCATGTTTTTAAATCGAGCTTGGGGAACCACATTGATCCAAAAGTCACTCACCCCAATGTCCTTTTGTTGTGCTTTGAGCAAATCCGATGTTCCCATCTCCAAGACCTCCATCTGAAGAGTTGCCTCATCTATGGAAGGCACCAGCCTTTTGGCCTTCGCAGTCCACTGGCCGTCAGCCAAAACAGAGAACGGCTGTCTCAGGAAGAGGAGGATGTCACCTGAGAGTTTAGGGGAGCTTTCAAGTCATTCCTTTAAGTTTTCTACCAGGCTTGTCAAGAAATTCTTCATCGCTGGATCCTCCCACATTTCGTTCTTCTCACAATGCTCCCGCAGATGTGGAAAGTGCAACTTTCTCCCGTGAATGTCTCTATCCAAAAGGTTCAGCTTTGACCGGAAAGCTTCAACCGCCTCATACATGTCTGTGCCAGTGTGGTTCTTGCCTTGTAATTGCAGATTAAGGTTATTTAGATGAGACATGTTGTCACACAAAAAAATAACATATGCCATCACCTTATTGTCACTTAAAAACCTCTGATATTCTTGGGCTTTTTGGCTCCGCAGTCTGGATAAAAATGACACAAGCTCATCGCCCAGGTTGCACACCCACTCCAACACATGGCCTTTGCTCAGCCAGCGAAGATCATTATGCAGCAAAACATCCTTGTGTTCCGCTGACATTTCCTCCAGCAATAAACTGAAAAGGTAATGTTGCAGACTAGAACTCTTGCGAACGAAGTTTACCAGTCTCGTCACAGTATCCATCACCTGTTTCATTTCCCCCTACAGTTTAGTGCACAGCACTTATTTGTGAATAATGCAATGAAATGCTAAGAGCGCTGGGTTAACAGCGGCAAGCCTGCTTACCAAGCCCTTGTGTTGTCCCGCCATTGACAGAGCCTCATTGGTGACAATGAACACAATTTTGCTCACATTCAAGCCATTCTTCTTAAAGAACTGTGTTAATTCATTAAAGATGATATCCCCAGTTGTGCGCCCAGGCAGAGGAAACAAACAAAGTAGCTCTTCCCGAAAGGTCTTCCCATCAAAAAAATCTTGCGAACACAGGCAGCCGTTCAATATCAGTTCAGTCACAGGACGAGTCTATGGCTAGTGATATGGCATCTGCTTTCTTCAAATCGGTGAGTAGATTAAAAAACACTCCTCCGCTAAATGTTCTATTCTACTTGTTGCCGTGTTAGCCAACAATGGCACCTGCTTTAATAGCGCCACAACCGTTTTCTTGTTTTTCTCATCATGACTTAAAACTTCGCCAACCACATCAATTGCACACATTTTAATCAACTCAGCATCAGTGAATAGCTTCTTAGCTTTAGCAAGGTTCCATGAAACATGCAGTGATGCAGCTGTTGCACTCTCGTGTGCCCATGTTGATTTACAGATTGTAGAAATGGAGTGCTTGTATATCATATTTGCTTTTTTTCTTCTGGTGATCTGATTTTGTAGGGTGGTTGGCATTAAAACTGCATAGTGTTTAAGTGCCGCTTGCGATTATCTGCTTTGCAGACAGCAACGGTCTGCATGCAGAACCAGCATTTTGGTTTGGCATTGGTGTGGTCTGGTAAAATAAAACAATATTTATCAATCCAGTCAGATTTGATCTGACGGTTTTCCTGGTCTACTTTCTGCTTTTTCATGAAGGCCATTTTGTTGGTTTAGGACAGTTATTTATTACCTGTGACTTAGCTGGTGAGTGGCTCTGTCTAGTCAAGGACTGTAGGTCAAGTGTACGGTGTGGAGTGAGGTCAAAATAAAGTGGAGCAGCATGCACTTTGTTCACATGTTATGGCAGGTGCGTTAGTGCCAATGGGTTGTTGCGGGCCAGACATTGGGGTTCAGGGGTGTAGAGTATTCATTCATTCATCTTCAGCCGCTTCTCCGGGGTCGGGTCACGGTGGCAGCAAGTTCAGTAGGGCACTCCAGATGTCCCTCTCCCCAACAATGCCCTCCAGCTCCTCCTGGGGGATCCCAAGGCGTTCCCAGGCCAGATTGGACATGTAGTCCCTCCAGCGAGTTCTGGGTCTACCCCGGGGTCTCTTCCCAGTTGGCCGTGCCTGGTAAACCTCCAAAGGAAGGCGCCCAGGAGGCATCCTAATCAGATGCCCGCACCACCTCAACTGGCTCCTTTCGATGCGAAGGAGCAGCGGCTCTACTACGAGCTCCCTCCGGATGTCCGAGCTCCTCACCCTATCTCTAAGGCTGAGCTCAGGAACACCCTACGGAGGAAACTAATTTCAGCCACTTGTATCCGCGACCTCACCCTTTCGGTCACTACCCAAAGCTCATGACCATAGCGTTGGGTGTAGACTATCTCACTATAATATATCAATGCTTGTTGTCCTGCTCATAGAAGCTGAACATAAACCTGCAATTGGCATTTGAGGTGAAGTTCAACTGGGCGACCACATTATCTCACAATGATCCCATAGTTGGCTGCTGTATGATCTTTCTCAATTGAGTCCTTGTTCACATATAGATTCTGTTACTGCTGAGTTAGCTTTTGGAATTCGGTACTGGTACGCAACGGTACCTTTTTTCGGTACTTTTTATGTTTTGTAATTTCATTAGTAAAAAAAAAAAAAAGAAGTCAATATTTCTTAATTTAACACATTTACTGCCGCAGGATCTCTGCTTGTTGGCTCGCCAACGCCGCCTGCTGGCCCGTTAGGTTATTCACAGAGACCTGGAGGGGCTGGACCCGAGTCTGGAGATCCCTCACAGCGACAGAGGCCGCCTCTAGCTGCCGGGTGTGGGAGTTGGTCAGTTGGACCTGCTCGATGAGAGCTGCTCGAACCGGACTGGTCGGTACGCTCTCTGTGCCGGCTGGGGTCGTCATGGCCAGTTCGTACTGTTAGGGTTTGTGGGAGATCCCAAGCGCGCGACACCAGGCAGAGGTAGAGTTCGCCAAAAACTGGCGTACTTTATAATATTTCATACAAAGGTCAACACGGAAGGACAAGGAGCAACTAGGAAACAGGAAACCCAAAATGAACCGAAATGTCCCTTTAAGGTCCACCAAGAAAAACACACACAGCAACGAAAAGAGCCCAGTAATCCGCTTCGCGGGTCGTCCCAACAAACAGAGAAAACGGTAAATTCACGGGCTGAGATAAACTCGGAGAGAATACTCATGGAGGGAAGAGTAGCCACCTCACCGAGACGGTTACGGCACGAACTGGCAACGGGCGCTGGGAGACCAGCAAACTTAAGCCCAGCTCTGACGACTAAACCCAGCCCTGACGACTGAGCCCGGCCCTGACGACTAAGCCCGGCCCTGACGACTAAGCCCGGCCCTGACGACTGAGCCCGGCCCTGACGACTAAGCCCAGCCCTGACGACTAAACCCGGCCCTGACGACTAAGCCCAGCCCTGACGACTAAGCCTGGCCCTGAAGACCTGATTGGCTGCCGGCGCGGGGTGGGCGAGCCGTAACAACGTCAGTGCTAACGTTAGCTTCTTTAGCTTTATCAAAGATGTAGGTACACTCTTCAGCATGTAAATAAATTCTGCGCTTCACCAAGTGTTTCCTCAGGTTCGAGGTATTGCCATGGCCAGCCTTGCATGCTCGGTGACATATATTGCATCGAGCTTTGTCTTGGTCGATTTGAGTAAAGTGTGGCCATACTTTAGACCGCTTGCGAGACGCCATCGCTAATCTGTGTGTGAAAGCATCCGGTCAATTTTCAAAATAATACCCGATCGTTGTTTTTTTTAAAAATCTTTATTACACAATTACCGAAATTAGGTACCGTTTCACTTTATTTGAATAGGTACTCGGTAGTACCGACCTAATTCGGCCGGTACCTAAAAAGTACCGAATATCGGTACCCATCCCGATTGCAGTTATTATGATGGTAAGAACGAGAGTATTGTGTGAAGCAGATTTCAGTGTCTGATAACGGATGTAATTGCTCCATTCAGATTTACCTGGCTGTCCTTTTGCATGCGTCCTAGCATCACAGACGTAGCTGAGTCTTATGCATACGCAGAAGATGGATGAAAATTCACACATTTTAAAAGAAACGGCACCTAGAATTCAGCTGAAATAAATTGCACTGATTGTAAGCCCTTGTCCCATGAGTACAGCAAGCAGTGCCCGAGCTGGTTGCTCATGAAAGGTCCTATGTGTAGTATTTCAGCTTTCTTGATGTGTGATATAACAAGTCAATATTAGCATATATCAGGGGTTTCTGAATTGTAATGATTTAAGCAAACTGAACAGGTTAACCTGCCCCCTAACTGGTGTGTCCATTAACTTTGGTTAAATTGATGAAGATAAGTCTTCTCTTTGGGCGGCACGGTAGCGCAGTGGTTAGCGCGGTCGCCTCACAGCAAGAAGGTTCTGGTTTCGAGCCCCAGGGTAGTCCAACCTAGGGGGTCATCCCGGGTCGTCCTGTGTTTGGAGTTTGCATGTTCTCCCTGTGATTGCGTGGGTTTCCTCAAGGTGCCCCAGTTTCCTCCCACAGTCCAAAGACATGTAGGTCAGGTGAATCAGCCATACTAAATTGTCCCTAGGTATGAATGTGTGTGTGAGCCCTGTGTGATGGCCTGGCGGCCTATCCAGGGAGTCTCCCCGCCTTCTGCCCAAGTGACTGCTGGGATAGGCTCCAGCATCCCTGCGACCCTGAGAGCAGGATAAGCGGTTCGGATAATAGATGGATGGATGGAAGTCTTCTCAAAGTTTCCCTCCTTAAACTAGGGTTGTGCTGCAGCATGTAACCCTTAATTCTCTCATGTTTGACCAGAAACAGTCTTGCACTTGGCTTCACACCTGGGCAATCATTACTTTCTTGTCCCCCTAGACGAACTTTAACACCGTTTTAACCCGAGAGAAGCTGAAGAAGGAGCAGATCATCAACGAGCTCACGGAGAAATTGCGGAAGGTTACCCAGCAACAAGAGAAAGACAAAGGTAAATATACATTCTGAGTGGACAGGTAACCATGTCTTTTGAATTGTATACCTTTTAAAGTCTTTTTTTCTCTTTAAAGAAGCCCCGCATTTGTTATTTATTGATTAACTTTTGTATGTTTGCTCTGGTATACAAAGGACACAAGCCTGCATGCAATAAAAGTTAATATTACTCTGGCTGGAAATATATTGATAGGAAATGAGTTCATAAATGTTCACAATCCTTTTTTCTGTTGTGTCTCTCTTGATACTGCTGTCAAGTCAAGTCTATTTTATTTGTATAGCCCAATATCACAAATTACAAATTTGCCTCAATGGGCTTTACAGCAACACAACATCCTGTCCTTAGACCCTCACGTCGGATAAGGGACAACTCCCTAAAAAATCCCCTTCAACAGGGAGGAAAAAAATAGGAAAAAACTTCAGGGAGAGCAACAGAGGAGGGATCTCTCTCTCTCAAGGATCCCAGGCAGGATCTCCCTGCTGGATCTTTATGGATAAAGATGGTCAATATTTTTTGTATTCATCCATGTTTTGTATTAGTGTGGTTTTATTTTTTAAGGTTTACTTTTTTTCCTGCCTTTCTCCAGCCCTGATAGAGACTCTGTCGGAGGATAGAGCTAGTGTAATGCAGGAGAAGAAGCACCTGGAAGAGGAGCTGAACCGCCTGCGTAACACCGCCCTGGTCTCCTCTGCCTTCTTTGCTCCTAATCCCACTGCCCAGGAGGCCTCAGAAGCCGGTGCCGGAGCTGACGGAGATGGGCTGAGTGCTGCAGCGAGGCCAGTCTTCGCTGCCGGGGCCTGTTCCTCCGAACCGCTAGCTGACCCGGAAAGACTGGCATCTGTAGCCGCTATCCGTGAGGAGGAACACATTGATTCGGCAGTGGAGGCCAGCATGGTGACAGTGCAGTAAGCATCTACCCAAAACACAATCTTTTGTTCAATAAATAATTACTACGGCCACTCTGATGGCTGAGCGGAATAAACCGCCATTCTTGCAGTCCGCTCGTAATGTGGCTGGGAGGTTCGTATCCCAGACTCGCCGTAACCGGTCACGGCCAGAGTGTCCACAGGGTAAGGCATTCATTAGGCCACCCTTACCCGAGGGATAGTGGGTGTAGATCGGTGTCGTGTTCGGGGACTCGTTGTTCTCCAGCGACCCCCTGGCCCATCCGGGCGCCTGCAGCCAAGCAACCGAAAGCATTCTCCCTATGTCTCCTTCACGGCCTGAAGGTAATGCAATCCATGCCAGGCTTCAGCGTGTAAAATAGCGAGAGCAGTTGACACGAGTTTGAAGGAAGCTGGTGTTACGACTATCTCCTTCCTGTGGAAACGTGAGCCAGGGGAGTTATTCGACGAGAGTTCCTGCCATATGCCATTGGGTTAATCGGGTGGGATAAGGGGAAAAACTAGAAATAAATTTACTTAAAAAAAAGACTACAATTATAGTGACTAGGCTTGTGTCGATTGGCGATCAGATCCTTTTATCGACGATTGAAGGGATGATCAAAGATTGTTTTTTCCTACGCCGATATTAAGGTGGTTTTAACTAACTTACTATCAGAACTACAATTTAAAGCAGAACTAAGATGTTGTAGAAATAATCTTTGCATATACAGAAGTTTCTGGAGGAGCGGCATGTCCACCCGCTGAGTCCTGTTAATCAGCACAAGTGATGAGTGGATGTTAAATCCTTATTTACAAACCAGCTTGCCGTCTCTTTTCCATGGATCTGACACCCCGCATCTCTGTTCTTCATATGCCTGCTTACCAAAACTTTGCTCTGCGCTCCATAAGATTAGTTAATGTTATGAATATGATTTGGGTTGTGATATTAAAGATAAGATAATAATGTTAAACGGAACATGATGCTGTGATCTTGTCACACCAAGCACAGACTCAGACTTTTAAAAGGGAGCCATTGTTTGAATAGATGGGATATTGCTATTAAATTGATTTTTTTTAATGTTTATATATCTTAAATAAAATGTTCACACTCTTATAAATGTTCATTCCTGTAACTTTAACTGTATTGCTTGCAGAAAACTTAAAAGGTTCCATTATTTCAAAGCTCCATTGGACACTGAGCTACGCTAAAGATGATTATTCAAAATCTTTAATCCAAATTAAATTCTAACATCAATAATAATTCAATGATGTAATAATATTCCCAAATATGAGATATTTCCAAATACTAGATGTTGTGTTTTTCTTTGACACTAAGCCTAAGTCGTCCATGCTGGCATTTCACTGGTCTGCTATGACATAACTCCCCCCACCCCTTCCTACTCCCACCGCCCCCTGGCAGTCTCGAGTAGCCAAGACTGGACAATATGAAAATAGAAATTATTATTTCTATTATAAAACAACTGCCAAACCCTAATAGTGAATTTTCAGAGGATTGCACATTTCTTATGTTTTTCTCTAGTCTCTAATGTGTTCTGTTGAACTCGCATACAGCTTCATGAACAACGACTTATAAAAGGGTATGGTGGAAATATCCAGGATGATGTAGGCTATATTTTCTTCTTTATGATAGACCTCTTAAGTGTTTTCTTAATTTTTAGGCTCTCAGACTACATCCATTTATGTTTCCCCTACAGCAAAAATTAATGAATAGAGTTTTGGGGTCCTATTTGCCAATCATTCTGCTTTTGAAACATATTGAGTAATATAAGTCGAAATGATATACGATGAAGTTATTACATATTTGCACACATTAGTCAATTTTTTATGATTTTTTTCCCCCCCTAACAACCGTGTTGTGGCTGTTGCGTCACCGGGCTACAAGAGAGATCACTAATAGTGTCATGCATGTGCTGCCGGTAGACATCAGGGGCAAATGTATCTTATGCTAACCTAACAACTGCTAGTGATTTCTTAATGCAGCTCCAAAAACGAATCAAAGTCCATATCAACCAATCTAAAAAAGGCATAAGAATGTGATCTTCAAAAGCAAAGAGTCAATATTAGTGTCTGATATAGTTAAGGGCAATTATTTTACACCTCTACGCACTTTTACATTAAGCTGAAACAGGGCTGGATCCTGAAACCCTATTTAGGACATAAAATATAAACTTAAGAGGTCTATGGATGTTAATGTAAGGACGAATCACATTTTGGTGAAAAGGTTTGTGTTGTAACTATTAACTCAAAGAAAATGTCAGCATATTCCAGCTGTCACCTTTGTGTTTTCTCATTGTGATGAAATGAGAATATAGGAAACTTGAGCAGAAATGGCGTGAATCCAAACTTGAAGTCTTTCAACTTGCACAGCACAATTGTCTGTTAAGTCATAAGCGAGCACTGTCAGCAGCTAAAGCAGCACATTTCTTCTCGCCTAATGTCAATAAACACAAGCCTAGATTTCTCTTTGACACTGTAGCTAAACTTACTCAAAAGCAACCTTCTACTAACCGTTTCCCTTTTACTGCCCATGATTTCTGGGAATTCTTTGGCAGTAAAATTGATATCAGAAACAAAATAATTAATCTACCTACAGACCCTGTGATTCCACTTTCTTATAAAGACTCTCAGATTGTGTCTGTACTTTCACATTTTGAGACTTTCACACTGGAAACATAGTCCAAGCTGGCTTTGGCAGCCAAACCTACAACTTGCCTTCTTGACCTTCTCCCTGCAAAACTTTTCAACTGTGGTGGTTCTTGGGTACCCCAATATTATAAATTCATCTCTTAACTCTTTCAGCGTTCCTACTAGTTTTAAAACTGATAGTTAAACCTGTCTTAAAGAAACTAAATCTTGATCCAGGGGTTCTCAATAACTATATACCAATCTTCAACCCACCTTTCATTTCCAAAATTTTGGAAAGAGTTGTAGCTAATCAACTTTCGGCCTAGCTTTCAAACGACGATCTCTTTGAACCACTTCAATCTGTGTTTAGAGCCTGTCATTCCACTGAAACTGCACTCACAAAAGTGGTGAATGACTTTTTGCTTGCCATGGATTCCAATTCCACGCTAGTACTACTGACTGTTGCTTGATCTTAGCGCCGCTTTTGACACCATTGATCATGGTAAACTTCCGAACTGCCTTGAGAATTACCCAGGTGTTTCAGGTCTGGCTGTCTCTTGGCTTAAGTCTTACTTATCTGATAGAACACAGTGTGTCTTCCATGGTAATGTTAGATGTAACATTACCATGGTTTCTCTGCAGTGAAGTATGGTGTATCCCAAGGCTCAGTTTTTGGTCCTTTGCTATTCTCCCTTTACATCTCTCCTCTTGGCCATATTATACTGGGCTATGGAATAAATTTCCACTGCTATGCTGATGACTCAGCTGTATGTACCTATCAAACCAGACAATCACTCTCATATTAGAAATCTAAAGGCATGCTTGTCTGTAATGAAAAATTGGATGTCATCTAATTTCTTACTACTTAATTCTGAAAAACTGAGATGCTGGTTATCGGTCCTGCAAGGCAAATTCACCTTTATGACCAAGAAAGGGTGCCTTTTGACAACTGTGTGATCTCCCAAAGTTCCACAGCCAAAAATCTTGGCATTAATTTTGGTCAATCCCTATCTTTTGAATTTCACATTAGAGAAATGACCAAGACCTCCGTTTTCCACCTATGAAACATTGCCAAAATCTGATCTTTTTTGTCCATGGCTGATGCTGAGATCCTGATCCCTGCTTTTGTTTCATCCAGATTAGATTACTGCAATGTCCTTTTTTCCGGCCTGCCACACGCTAGCACTAAAAACCTCCACCTGAGGGCGTCCGGGTAGCATAGCGGTCTATTCCATTGCCTGTCAAGTCAAGTCAAGTCAATTTTATTTGTATAGCCCAATATCGCAAATTACAAATTTGCCTCAAGTGGCTTTATAGCAACACAACAGCCTGTCCTTTGACCCTCGCATTGGATAAGGAACAACTCCCTAAAAAAAAAAACATTAACAGGGCAAAAAAATAGGACACGGGGATCGCCGGTTCGAGTCCCCGTATTACCTCCGGCTTGATCGGGCATCCCTACTGACACAACTGGCCGGGTCTGCGGGTGGGAAGCCAGGTGTGGGTATGTGTCCTGGTTGCTGCACTAGCGCCTCATCTGGTCGGTTGGAGCACCTGTTCAGGGGGGAGGGGGGAAGGGGAACGGCAGGGAATAGCATGATCCTCCCGCACGCTATGTCCCCCTTGTGAAACTCCTCACTGTCAGGTGAAAAGAAGCGGCTGGCGACTCCACATATAGCGGAGGAGGCATGTGGTAGTCTGCAGCCCTCACCGGATCGGCAGAGAGGGAGGAGCAGCGACCGGGACGACTTGGAAAATAGGATAATTGGGGAGGAAAAAAAAACCCTCCAGCTGGTTCAAAATGCTACTTCTAGAATATTAACTAAAACAAAGATGTTTGCCCATATCACACCAGTTCTAGCCTCCCCTTCACTGGCTCCCCATTAATGCTAGGTCTGACTTTAAAGTGCTACTTTTAACCTATAAAATACTTAATTGGCTTGCTCCCTCATATTTGTCAGATTTTATACAGCCTTATATATATACCTTCTCATGCCCGCCGTTCTCAAAGTGCAGGCGTCCTCTCTGTCCCTAGAGTTAATAAGAGGTCTGCAGGCTGCAGAGCCTTCTCTTACCGTGCCCCCTTTCTTTGGAAAAGTTTCCAAGCCACAATCAGAGAATCTGACTCTGTAGACTCTGAAATCTAAAAACCCATCTATTCTCGTTACCTTTCAACTAGTTGGTAGTATGACTTCCTTCTGAGCTTTGTCACAACTATCCTCTTTTGGGAGGGGCTCAGTCTCAGTGTATTTATATCTGTAGGTCTTGGCAATAATCTCTTGGTTTTGTCCTGCTGAAGGGAATGTTCCTAAACTTTCTGAATGCATCGCACCATTCTAACTTTGTTTGTATCTCTGAGCACATGTGCCCATGTTGTGCGCCTGTCTCCCTCGCTCTCTTTTTCCTCTGACTCTCTCTCTCTCTCTCTTTTCTTCCTTTGTGGACTGTCTGATGACCATGGATCATCCTCTCTCTTTCTCTTTCGACCGCTTGATGACTTTGGAGCCTGTTTATGAAGTGTCTCTTTTTCCTTAGTCACAGTCCCATGCTGCTAGAGATTTATGCGATCTCCACCTCGTCTCTACACTCTCTGCAGGGCCCCACTGAGCGAAGCTGGGTTTGTGGTGCAGGGTCCCACCGGCTCTTGAGTGCATCTGCGGAGTTCCTGATGTCTTGAATGGACACAGATTCACTAAATTTGCCTTGTACTTTCTTTACAAGTTTATACCCAGCACATTTAAATTTGCTAAATTTTATGCATTAACTTATGTATGCTACATTACCATGCTCTGTGTAATCCATAATGTTACATTATCATTGTTATTTTTGTGTATTTTGTGTACTTGACACCTATTGAAAGTCTTTCCATCATGGAAGAGGGATCCCTCCTATGTTGCTCTTCGTGAAGTCTATCCTATATATTTTTTTTTCCTGATAAGGTTTTTCGTGTGGAGTTTTTCCTCATTCGGGTTTAGGGTCCTAGGATAGAGGGTTTTGTATGTCGTATACTGTTCTATATTGTACTGACTGTTGGGACTATCTTGTGAATTTGAGCTATATAAATAAACTTGACTTGACTTATCTACACATTATTGGATTTTGGATATGGCCGTAATTTTTGAAATTTGGGAGAAAGGTGGATATTAAAAGTCCCCCTTCATCCTGCTTCGGGGCAGCACTGTGTCTGCTGCTGAACCAGTGCTCTGACGAGGAAGAGCAAAGTGATAAAATAATTTCCTTATGAAGAGCAATAAGTAAGAACAATAGTATCAGAGTATCACGTTTTCTAATTGCTTTCCCATCAAGTCAAATTCTTTGTACATGAAAACTTTCTTTACTAACATAAACCATGACTTAACTAAATTGTTTAGCGTGCCGCATTTGGCTGCACAACAGTATGACATGCCAGATAAGAACCTGCTGCTTTTTTTTAAAACCTTTTCTAGAGTTGTTCACATCTACAAAGTAAGCGGGGTGGGGGGGCGCAAAACTTTTTTAACAACATATGCAGTTATACCAAATTCAAAATTCCAGACAACTTGAAGGACACTGCATTTTTCTAGAACATTTGTGGCCTTAACCCTCTTCATTGAGATAATATAAAATTGTTTGTGTAGATATAGTTGACAAAAAATTAATTTATAATAGTGAAGAATGTTTTCAAGTTTGGCAAACATGCGAGTGCAGAGCGGACATTTCATGGTGAAAGGCAGGTTGGGATTGCACCGAGGAAGTCGCTCGGTGTTGCTGTTGAGTAAAGTTCTGGGGGCTAGCTAGCATTACACTTCCTAAAACAACCACACCTCAGAATGTTCTGTTCATACTTGAATCCATGATCATAAGTAGTCAAACTAGCGTGACACTGTCAAATCTCTTGTTTTCCAGCGACAACATCTCGGTGTCCGAGGAGAAACAGCGAATACTCCTGCTTGAAAGGGTAAATTCAGCATCACTTGCTTGCATTGCATATGGCAACAACCTGATGGATTTGTAGAAGCGTGTCTCTGTATTACTTATGTATTTAATTTATTAGTTGATTTTTTCCCCCCTTTTCCAGACTTTACACATGAAGGAAGAAGAGAACAAGCGCCTCAGTCTAAGACTGGTAAGATTTATTACCATTTCAGTCGTTCCCCTATTTCCCTGGGCAGGTTAATGTAAGTGCAGCTCCACTGGGTGGCAGTAGCATCAAAGAGTGAAAGCCTGACCCGGGAGGCCAAAGCGCTTACTGTAGATAAAGGATTCATAGGAAGAACATCACTAGAGTGCGCCCACTGGTATATCTGACTGAGATCGCACTTGAAGCACAAAAGCATATGAACCAAAATGAAATGGTACATTTCTCATTGTTCTTCCAGTAAATCTTTTTACTGCTTTAACAAAAGGGAGGAGACGAAGCCAGATGAATTCAGATGTCATGTTAATAACTTGGTCAAAGTAATATGTGAATAAAAGAGCAGAACTGTACCCACCAGGTGCTAGGTTTTTTTTTTTTTGCAAAGATAAGTTCTCCAGGATGTTAGGGGTAGTCTGCATTTTCAGTGCCTCTAAGATCTGCCTGACTCTCTTTCTTTCCTAGATGTCTCAGAGCATGTCCTCCGTGTCTTCAAGGCATTCAGAAAAAATTGCCATCAGAGAGTAGGCTCCTTTTTCAACTTGAACACCTTGAACATTGTCTCACTTATTTGTCTTTTTGTTTTTATTTAATAGCTGTATCATTACACACATATATTTGGCGTGATGCTTTTTTCTCGCTTCATCGGCTTTTCAACATCCCGTTCGTTTCCTTGTCCACGTCTTAACGTTGCAGTTTCCAGGTGGGCGACTTGGTTCTCATCATCCTGGATGAAAGACACGACAACTACGTGTTGTTCACCGTCGGTCCCACCCTCTACTTCCTCCACTCAGAGTCTCTCACTGCACTGGACCTTAAACCAGGTCGGTTTCTCTAGGACCTCCTCCGCTTCACTGTCGTTCTCCTCCTTTTCCCCAATTTTTTTTTTCTTTCCGACAAACCATTAAAACTAAGTGTTGTCCACCCGTTAAACTTGCCATATGTGTGACTGAGGTTTTTATGGTTTATGGGCTCTTTATTCATCATTTCTCTTCGAGTGTTAGTGGAGTATTTGTTTGAGATGGTTTTTGTTCTTGTTTGTTTTACAGCATCAGGGACTTCACGACGGCCATGGGTGCTCGGCAAAGTAATGGAAAAAGAATATTGCCAGGCAAAAAAGGTAACGTACAAAATCCAAACTCTTAAAAAAAAAAAAAGAAGAAAAGAGCATAATGGTTTTTACTTTTGCCCGGTAGAGATTTGTGGATATTAATTCCAGATAAGATCCAAATATCTGAGTAAGCAAAGAGATATTCATGTGATTTTTCACTGAGGATCTTCACTCAGGAGGAAAAAAATAAATAAAACGGGACTAGACTTAATCCGTGGCAGTGGGACTGTCTTGTTTGAGCGCTGACAAACTGCCGGGATTAGTGGGTGCTTGTTTTGTCTTACGAAGCTTTTGTCTCTTTTTAGGCTCAGAACAGGTTCAAAGTTCCGCTGGGGACGAAATTCTACAGAGTGAAAGCTGTTCCCTGGAACAGGAAAGTATAACAGCCAAGTAACGAGCGAAAATGTATATTTATATTGCTTCACATGTTTGAACAGAACTATTACTCATGACTTGAAAATTCAGAGAACGAAGATCATCACTATCGTGCTATTTTGGCTTTGAGTTCAAGATCCCACCTGCTACTGCATTTTATTTTATTTTATTTCATCTTAATTTTATTTTAAACCCATTGTGGACCAAACACTATTACCCAAGTAGGGTGAGGCCCTATACACTGTGGCATAAAGCCATGTGACCTGTGTGTAAATTGAACAAAAACTATTTGGGTGTTAAATATTAGTTCTCATTATTAGCATTTGTCCTTTTGTGGAAAATACTGTATCATTATTGACATAATTCAAATGACAATATACATTTATTATAAATGTTTATGGAGGAATGTTCATGGCATGCATATTGATATATTTTTCTTTAATTTACTTATCCAGATAAATGTCGTAGTTGGAAATGTTAGTTAATGCTGTTTGTTACTTACAAAGCAGTATGGCCCTCTTGTTAAATACTAAAATGTACATTATGGGCTGGCGGAAACATCCGTCACCGCAATCCTCAAAATGCACTTTCAAAATCAATGCTTTTTTTTTCTTTCTTTTTTTTTTTTGATTTGAAAAGGGAAGTAACTGAGCTGTCAAAAAATAATTGAAAAAAAAAAGAAAAAGATAACAGCACAAACTTCTCACATCATAGAATATTGAAATGTAGAAAGGAATATCTTGTGACTGTGTTTCATTATTGGAAGACATTGTACATTACCCATCGGATCACACATGTAACAATAAATGACTGTATTGTAAGAGATATTAGAGTTTTGAAACAATAAAGGATTGATCCCAAACAGATTACGTTGCATTGCTGACGGCCGTCACGTTAATCCGTGGTTTTCAGTTCGGTGAGCCCCGTCTGAGGATTTCGGCTCGTACTTTGAGACGCTATTGTGGCCGTCCTAAGAAAAACCTTCACCCAGTTCAGCTGCGAAAAAACACATTAGTCACATTAGTGACCGCCATTGTGATTCCCTCCCTCCTTATTAAAACACCATTTTACTACGGTACCGGATAAAATAAGAAAGCGACACATAATTAGTAACTGAGAGACACTTCGTTATCGGGGGTTTTTTTGTTTTTTGTTTTTTTGATGATACTTTTAAAAACGTTCCGGGGGATTTGGAAAATCGGCATGGAGTCGCACAAATTAGAAAACGTATCTTTGTTTGATTTGGATTTTTTTTTCTTTTTTTCTTTTTTTTTTTGCTTTTGTGGAAACATCAGTTGATGTTGGCACGCCGTTGCAGGAAACAGACTTCAAAAAGGCTTCAAATCGTGGCCCAAGAACGGTGCGGCCCTCATTGAGAAGGAGGCGCACCAACATCACTTTCCCAGTTCACAGCGGGGAGCATAGCAGCTCCGCGCTGAGCACTCTCCTACCATGTGGGTCTAGGGGTGTTTTAAAAATGTTTAGCTCTATTTTCTCCATTTAGCATATGTCTGTTGTCACATTTGGATGGCTCCTTCATAAATTGATGGTGTGATTCTTACAATTTCGGGACAGGCCTGAATGACAAAATATGCAACACAACATTCGATACCGAGTAGGTTGGCAAGCACCGGCCATGTGCACTGGACTGGCTCTTAGTGTAAATGTTTACAACCCCCCATCGAGCTCAGTGCTGCTGGGAGTCACTCATCAGCCTGAATGGGATTTAACAGTGCCATGTGTAGACTTCAGCTAGTCTCACCGCTAAATCCGCCTTGGCTCTTCCAAACTCCTACCACCTGAAAACCAGAGTTGCCCTCGATAACGTGCCATCTTCGGATTTGCAGAAGTGGTCGTTTAGTGTTGAGAAATATACGAGGTCACCCTGATTATTCAACAATTTAGCCGCTAACAAAGTGTGGTGTGTATTTTTTTTTTTACATTTTTTTTTAGATACTTTGATTCCAGTGGGGAAATTCTTTCTCTGCATTTAACCCATCCTAGCTGTGTAGCTAGGAGCAGCGGGCAGCCGCCGTGCAGCACCCAGGGACCAACTCCGTTCGTCTCGCCACGCCTCAGTCAGGAGCACAGACAGGAGCAGTAACCCTAACATGTCTTTCTGATGGTGGAGGAAACCGGAGCACCCGAAGTAAACCCGCCGCAGACACGGGGAGAACATGCAAACTCCACACAGAGGAGGACCCCAGAGGTTGAACAATCCCAGGGTTCGAACCCAGGACCTTCTTGACGTGAGGCGACAGCACTAACCACTGCACCACCATGCCGCCAACAACATTCAACAATTTAGCAACTGACAAAGCGTGGTGTGTATTTCGTCTTGTGGTAACTGGTGATTGCACCTTGCAGCAGATTTTGCAAAAGTTCGGAGTCTTAACAGTCGTCAACACTATCAGCCAACTGACAAAACTGTGATTTTTTTTTTTTTGCAGTCTGTCAAACGTGTTGAGGAGGAGCAAGGTGATATCTCCCACTGTCCAAACAGAATTTCACTTAAGTCCACGCCGACGTTATCAGCGCTTCCTCATCATCTGAAAGCTGGAGATTTAAGTCGCTTTTATCATCGTCGTCAGCGCGCAACAAGTTCAATTGTGACTTGTCTTCTTTTCTTCTTTTTTTTTTTTTACTTATAAAGAATACATTTTCTCAACAGAGATAGAGCATCGGCTGGAAAACAGGGCAGGGATGCTGCGGCAGCTTTGAAACGGCATCAGTTGAAATTCAAAAAGACACTGCCATTGCTTTTCTTCGCGTGTCAACATATATGGGGCCGGGCGCGCAATGAAGGTTTAGACGAGGGGGTAAACGGGAAATAAAACGGCGACGCGAGGGAGAAGACTCACAAAGCGGCTCGTACAGTCACAGATCTTTCTGCCCTTTTGTCGCCGATATCGTCTGTATTCCAAGATAATACACAAGTTGTGTTTGATTTCCCAATATCTTTGACACTATACTCGGATGGGGGGGGGGTGGCTGTGAATAAACAAGCATTATTTGCGGATAAATATATGCATGAACTTCAAATGATGGATAAAAGGAAATAAATAGGGGGGGGGGCTCATAACATTTATATTTACAAAATCTAAATGGAACGAGTGTGTTGAAGAAGAGCCAAGAGGCATTAAGGCTGAAACTGCAAACCAAGGAGTAAATCGACTTAATGCCGTCACCACATTTCCACCCTATTCATGCCTAAGAAAAGGGTTAGGGAGAGAGATTAGGTTATATATTTGCTGTCAGGGACTGAAGAGACCAAGTGGGGGAACTTCACCTAAACAGAATGATGATCAAACAGACATGCTTTAACAGACATGCTTCATAATCTCATCCGTTATTGTCCCCCCCCCCCCCTCCTGCCTTCACCACAGGTTCGGCAGAAAAAACCCTTAGACAGGGGCAGATTAAACGTGTGATGAAATGTCTGAGAAATATGTGAGGCTACGCGGTGGCTGGATGCTCGATTCTCTACCCACATGGCAAGCATAATCACTATTAGTAACACATATCCACATAAATATGATAATTCAAAATTTAAACACATTTATTGGGTTCATATTGGAAATCATCAACATCTGATGGCATAGTTTTATGGATAATTACTGGCATGGGGATAATGCGGCATGTAAAAAAAAGGGAAGGCTCGGAGGCTTGTGCACTTGCAGGGAGGAGAGAGTGCGTAGGTTCACTTGTGTAGCTGAGCCGCTGTGCCCGAGAGGCAAATATGTGGAAAGTTTGGTGACGAGCATCCGAGCGTGTGGTTAACAAGATTGCATCTGCCGAGCAAAAAAAACAAACAAACTGAAGGATATAGCTTCACTACGTATTTAAAGAGGGAAAAAATGATTTTCACATTAAGTTCAGAGCCATCCGTAATCCTTCTAAATATAGACACAACTATTTCATTTGCAGTGGAAAATAATTATTCAAATACCCTATACTGCAAATCCCATTGATTTGAGTGCATGACGCCATTTTTTATTATTTTTGTTTATTTCCTCCCAGAAAACAAAACGGCGGAGAATCCGGCAAACATTAAAATCTGTTGTTTTACTGGGGTAAGCTGGCTGCTTACTGACAAGTCGGTAATCAATACGAATAGTTGTGAAGTGTCTGAAAATAGACGGGCGATTTAAACTGTAACTAGCAGCCGTGCGTTTTCCCCCGCTGCAGTGCAGTGTTGAGGAAATGACACCAGCTTTGATGGGTTGTATAGCTTTTGAGATGAGCCTCTTTATGCCGCTTGCAGTTCCATTATGGCTTTGTTCGAAAGCTTGTTTACCTGCTGATAACATACACTGGTGGATTCAGGAGCACCGATCCAAAATCTGCTGCCAAAGTCACTCAAGTCTCATTGTACCACGGGAGGGGAAGAATGAAATGTTTACGCGGAGGGGAATGCAAATGCTAAAATGTGAAATCAAACTATGGGACCAATAAGGGATCGGAATAACTTTGCCAGGTTTTATTTTTAGCCCGGCTGTTGCAACGGTGGCTTTTGTGTAGCACTAACATTTTAGCCTCTTCTGCATCTCTGTGACTAGATCTGCTCAAACAGTTTTGGAGAAATAACATTTCCCACTTTGCAAGAACGGTGAAAAGCTATTTGCTGTTTTTCTCAAATCTCCCCAAGACGGGGAAAAACAGTGCGATCATACGACACATTACTTTAACACACTGAATAATCTGACAAAAACGGTCGACTTGGTTGGACTATTATTTCATATGACCGTGTGTGAGACACAAAGGCCAGCAGAGCAGCCTCGAGCAGTCGAAGATCTGACATCTTAACATTTTCAGATTTTTGGTATCAGAAAAGCGATGTTTTCAGGTCAAAGGCATAGCCCCCTTGATGCAGGATTTGCAAGACCTCTGTTCCCCGTGCCTCCTCGTGCAGGCAGGTCTCCAGGGGGCCAGCAGGGCCCCACAGACGGGCATCTACGGGGCCAGGTGACCCTGTCTCCGGGGTTAGCAGGAAACACTAAAGAGGGATGGGCGGGAGCTGAGGAGCCACCGAGTGCGAGTGTGCAAGGCTGGTGATGGCAGCTGTCAATGGTTTGGAAGGAGAAGCAGACAGATTGTGCGTTCTGTTGGTGCAGCCAGTTCGCCACCTGGCAGGCTTTTCCTTGTTAGAACTTCTTGCTGTCTCTGTTCTCGTCAGAGAAATGTTTTTTCCCTCTCGTGGTCTGCGTTTCAGGGGAAGTTGGATTTGTCAAAGCATTTAAGAGCATTTGTTCAAATGCAATTATGAGTGTGGGCTTTTTCTGCAGTGCACTGAAAAGGATGTCGGTAAAATGAAACCGAGTGCAAATCCCAAAATGGTGGACGTGAACATTAGACATGAATGGTCGACTGCACATCTTATTTCTGCTCATTTTGATTGTGATTAATTAAACTCAGTACCAAAAACTTCAAGGGACTCTGTAGGACATGATCGGGACTGTAGGACTGTTGTGGGACTATTTTTAACATGAATTTACTCTCTGCAACGTTTACATCCTATCCTCACTTTAGAAAATGTTCTGTTCTTTCACCAGTTTCAAGAAAAAAAAAATGATGCAAAATTTGTTGATCCAAAATACCTTTTATACAATGATTTTGGCTGCGTCCTTGTTTCAGCCACTCGGTCGATGACAACGAAAAGATAATGGCACAAGATGAGGATAAAAATTAAATGAAGACAAGAAGACAGTAGCATGGCGAACTTGATGCGAGAGGTGACAGTTTACTCTGGAAATCCTGGCTTGGACCTTTAAGGGACATAAATTACCATGAATTATCACATGCATGTAATAAGAAAATAATTAATTCAAGTTATCAGTCACCTCTTCCATTCCAGCAATCTGATTGACAAGATAAAGTAATGTGCAAACTGCTTTTCGACGCTAACAGCCGGGAGCACCCCGCCTATTAGTTAGTCATCCCCTCAGTATCACACCCGGAATCTGTTATTTCACAATTTTCTCATATAGCCTAATACATATGTGCCACTCGCACCGCTCCACTACAGCCGCTGCCATCTAACAAGTTGTTGCGGAGAACGAAACAATTCACATCCAGTATTCAGTTCCATATACAGCAAGCATCCGAGGCAGACGGGTCAAGAATACGGCACATTCTGTTCTCGCTCTCAAAAAAAAAAATCACCATTTCAGGGCCCCAATTAAGCTAGATGAAGCTCCTGTGGTAGGTTTCCACTCACTTATGGTGACGCGGGTTTGGGATTTACATGACTCCTCTTCACTTTTAAAAAGCAGTTGTTTAAATCAAAAATCATGTAGTTTGCCCCTCTTGAAGCCCGTTACTTCTCATAAGCCCTGATCGGACTCCTGATCCTTCAACTCTAATAGTGAGTCCGTGCAGCCAGGCAGTGCCAGAGTCAACACAGCAGTACTGTATCAGCGGGTAAACAGTAAGGGATCACTCTGGTGTGGTTTCATTTGGAACGAACAGAACAACTTCCTCGGAGATTAGTGTTGAGAACTTGCGCGAGACTGTGGTGTTGCACATGCTCCTGTACCAGCGGTGCAGACTGGGAACGTTTGAGTAAAATATGTGATGCTCAGCGCACGAGGCCGCACTGCTGGGTCCTCTTCCTTGAGCATATTTGCTTCGCTATAGCCCGCTGCGTCGGCGTACACTTGCAGCTATTTCTACTTTTGATAATTGTTTACAAGCTAGCTTGGCTAATATTTGTTCTGCATTTTGACAAGATTTTACTTAAACAACCTTGAGCAAACAACCTTCAGCAAGCAAAGTCGGAACCAGCAAGAACAGCATCCCTGTGCATGTGAGTCCCGGTGAAGCCGGAGGAGGACTATCTGCTTCAGTACTATCACACATCAAATTACAGCCTCAATGGTACTCCCAGAGAAAATAGAAAAGTAAAAACACAATGACACGGATCACATTTTTACACTGCGGGAGTTAAATTAACACTCAGAATGCTGTGTAATATTTTTATTTTTAGACGGTCAAGAGAGGAAAACAAAGGTCAGGATTGATCTTCAAAATCTGGACCAGAATGCTCCAATGAGCCATTTGCATGCGTTTGTATGCAAAGCATTAGGACATTTTATGTCACAGGTGTCAGGGGAAACTGCCTGGAAACACTCAATAATCATGAAATAACACAAAACACTGACGGGTTGAGGATTAAAATATGTTGTATCCAAATATATTGGAGAGAAAACTGTGACACAGAGGTCAGAGGAAGTTGTCTCTCAAACGAGAGAAGAGCTCAGTGCCTTTATAGTTTTCAGCCAAAGAAAGAAGTCTTACCCGACCAGCTCCTTGACATTTAAAGACAACATGATGTGTCTCCTGACACCACATGACACAACCTCCACTAGAAGGACCGGGATTTCACTCCTACCTGAGACGGCCGTGGGCGGTCAAAATGACTGCCGGGTTTTAAACTTCATATTCTGTTACAATAAATACCCAATTGAGATATTAATGCATTACATATGTCAGCATGTCTGTTAGGAAACTGACACCAAAATTAACATTTTAACAACTTTAATACTATTTTTCAAACAATTTGAAATGGCCGCTGTCCAACGCCTATAAATACTGCAACACCTCGGTGGTAGTCATGGTGCGTCTGTAACGGCGTCTGTAACCAGACATGTTGGAAATAATCAAAAATCCAGTTTAGATTATTTCTCTGCACTGGAGAACGCTAGTGTGCTTCTAGGACAGAGCGACGAACTTCACGAAGGAAATGGAAATGGACCACCACACGTCATAAATACTGACATGACGCGCAAATTATGCGCGGTCATTTTGACCGCTCACAGTTGTTCTAGGTAGATCTTATCATAACTTTTTTGTGCAATTGAGCTAAAACTCATTTTAATGCAAATATATGCATTTTTTTAGGAGCATGCAGGGAGCGGCAGGTCTCTTATCTTCTTTTTTTTTTTTTTTCTTCACAAATCTTTAAAACTTTGAAAATCCAAAACGGTCAAAATGACCGCCTCGGTGGTTCTAGTGTTGGCCGACGTAACACGGGCATAAAGAAACAAACACAATGAATAAATAAGTGTCAGTGCTTCGTGCTAGTTAACTTTCACACAGGTTACATAACATTATTATGCGATACTGCACTAAGTTATTCATGCTGTGCAGTAGAGTACTGGTACAACCATGTACAGTTATCACTTCAGCTCGCCGTTATCGATAACGACTACAAATGGCAAGTTAACCTTCAAAGCGAGCTGCAGAACCGAAAAAACACAAACACACACTCGCCGAGTTGGGCGGATGGGGGATGGGGGAAGGGGGGGGGAGAGAAATAAATGTATTTCTGATGGGAGAGTGGTGTGCACAAGCGTTGTTCTGTTGCCTGTGCGTTTCGGTGTCAGCCGGTCCCAGCCGCTGTGGCCCTCGGCCCGCACTGTACTGGCCTGATGGGGGGAAAGTGACCGCAGCCCAGGACATGGCCTCGTTTGTTCACGGTCCCCCCCTCTCTGAAAAGAGTTATGCTGTCCGTTTTGAATGGACAGCGTTTTTCTTTGTGTGCCCCGATCAAAACAGAGGGCAAAGTTAGTCAGCAAGTTGTATAGCTTCTGCATTCTGATTCTTCAAGCCTCTTTTGTATGAAAGTTTGACACAATGTTTTACACTGTGTTCGACCTGAATGGGATGCTGGAGGTAGGAACGTTTTCCCTGCGTACAAAATAGAAAGGGGTAGAATGTGATTTTAAACCATTAGGACTTTCTCCTTTTTCTAGTATCGGTGTGCCAAAATGTATTAACTGTAAAAAGTAAACGAAGAAGTAGCGGGATCACATAGGTTAAAAACTTACAGCTTTGGCGCCTGTGATACTGTACGGCGTTGCTGGAATATTCATATTGCTTTTATCTGATTTATTTCCTAGCCACGAGGTATTTCGCCCGTGAATCCCTGGCACTTTTGATATCACCTGAGGCGAGCGGTATAGATTTATACAAGTTATTTACAACAACAGCCAAGCCGTTCCTCTGGAAACCAGGCTGCAGATCAAAGGATTGTTTTGATCTCTACTTAGCATATTTGTTTAACCTAGCCAGTGATTCTGAAAAGTGCACGAGCTCTCCGACGATATGCAGAGCACCCTTTATCCGCCTTTTTCTTCTGTTAGCTCTGGATTTAAGTACTTTCTGTATTTAGGAGACAACTGGATTTGCCAGCTTTTGAAATTTAGTTGCCCACTGCTAGCAGTCTTGGCACTCCGAAATAGATAACTAGGTATGTTCCGCCGCTAATCCTGATCGGCCTTGTAATAGTATTTGCGGACTGTACGGCACTCAATTAGGGCATAATGTGCTATTTTTATTTCCTTTAAGTTGGATTAAATTCGAAAACATGTTTGTTTTTTTGTCAGTTTTCATCTACTGTTTACTGTGTGTGCACTTTGCAAAAGTATTGTTTTATACTGTTTCACTCGCCCCCTCCCCACACACACACACACACACACACACACACACACACACACACACACACAGGATTGCAAAATGTCAGGAGAAAAACAATGTCCAGGCGCTCTCTAAAAAAGATGCCAGGGCAATCAGGAAATTTTCTGGAATGCTTAAGAGAATGCATATGCACACAATGCCCTAATTCTCTCTTACTTTGGGTTTGGGAAAGATGAGCCCAGGTTTATTGAGAGCCAAAAAAGGGGGCAGATGGCTCACAAGAGGGATAAACCTGGGAAGTCATGCTGTAAATGTGTTTTACAGAAAACAATGAAAGGAGCGGACAAAGCGATTGTGGCAAAGTCCTTTGGAAAATGGAAAAGCAGCTCTCTAAGGTCCAGGACCATGGAGAAGCCGGATGAGCCGTCCGATGAGAGCAAGGAGGAGAGCCTATCCAACTGCACCTGTGAAGCCCCACGACAAGGCAAGAAACCAGTTAAAGTACCTCATTTTCTCACTTCAAGCCCAGGCATAGTCCCGCGTCTCTCATCTCGTTTTTCTTGTGGCAATTTTAATTATTACTGCGGTGACTTGTTTTCCGATTTGACTCTCTGGCCCGGCGTATCCGGTGAACAAAAAAACCACATTGTTGGGCAGGAGAATTCCTTTTGAGGGAAAGTGTGTCTCCAATGATACAGCGTTGCCAGGAAAAGACAAAGCAAAAAATAGCAAACACAAAAACAGTCACAGGTGCATGGGAAAAAGAGAGAGCCGAGTGAATGGTCACCGCCGTCCCCAGGAGGTCTTTCAGTGTAAGCCAGTGCAGTGGGTGGACTTCTGACAAGGACATTGGTCCGCAGCCAGGTGGAGTGTGTAACTGAGAATGCTCCTGTCTATTCTTTTCACATGCTAATGTGGTTCCCTGTGCGACTTAGAATGCGACAAAAACTTTTTCTTGGAGTTTACGTTGTTTGTTGTTGGGTGTTGTTGTTGTTTAAATGCCTGCTCTTCTATCACAGTGATGCGCTGGCTCAAAGGCTCCATGCTGAGATGTGTCGTTCAGCATATCGGGCTTGGGGTGAAATTTCCTTTCAGTGGAATTTTGTCACTTTCTGAGCAGTGCTGTTGTTGGGAGTTCCGTATCATTTGATTTCCGAAATACGAGTGTGGTTATGTGTAAGTGCAAACGTGAAATATGCTCGTCTCAATTTAAACCTATGGACAAGGTGATTCTTGGACCAGGCCGCAGACATACAGACACGTGAAGACACGACTATGGACATCCCTGCCAGCTGTTTATGGTTCACAAACACATATGTCGATGTACATGACAAAAAGTGAAAAGGTGCTTTTAAAGGGTTGTATAACTTTAAAACCACTATTTGTTATTATACAAAGCCGTTTCGGTCTGCACGGTGCCGTTTTCTTTTCTTTGGTTTACCCTTTGCAGTCTTTAATTTTCTGTCCACTCTACTCCATGGGCAGCCTTACAGTTGCTGATATTTTTCTCCAACTGTGGAAGCTAATTTTGTTTCTAATACTCTAAAATGAAGCAGTTTAATAGGGTCCAAGGCTGAACAAATGCACCCCTATGTGGACAAAGAGAGAACAGTGGGGTGTTTGGATGAAACAAGCCAGCCATACAGTCCATACAGCACCATTGTCTCTGGTCAGGAGGGTGCAGTCTTGCTATTCTCTATGATAAATCATCAACTTCACAGCTGCCACACTACCAGATGTCGCCAAAAAGGGCTTATGACCCAAAACGGTTGTCCTGAAGTTCACGCCTAAGTGTGATATCAAACTTAATTCCTGAAAATGGCAACGCGGTCTCACGTTACGGACAAGGTCTTCCATACCTTGTGCTGTAAAAATCAGCAAATAGCGTCGAAGGCATCGCATCTGCCATCTGCACTCGTAAGATCTCTTCTGCATAACCATTAAAACAAGCTGTCTCGGAGAACATCATTCGTATTTCAGACTCAACCCTGAATTAATGTGTGTTCATAATAATTATAAGGGAGGAGTGCTGCCAGGCCAGACTGCAGAATGCCAGGTGCACACTTCCATAGTCTCCCATTTTAAACAACTCGGAGCATTAACGGCGGTATCTACATCCAGCTATCTGTTCACTCTTCCCATTCTGCTGAAAGTGGGGAAAAAAAACCAAAAAACTAAAAGCAATTTGTATGCCGAAACAGACACAGAGGGAGAAAGTGCAACACTTTGTAGTGCTCCATTTTCCTAAGCCTGCTTAGGTTATGTGACTGAGCCATGCTGCTGTGTGAAATTTTATCCCGATACTGGCACTGTATCCCTGTGAGGGAGTCTTGTAAAATAGGTTTACTTAGTGCTTTTGCTGGCATTTTCCGAAGATAGCAAATGCACAAACACTGCCCGTGATCGGATTAACTGTCAACAAAATGATGTAACTCTTTGTCTGTCTTGTGTGGCATGGGTTCCTTCGCTTAAGTTCAGTGGTCACCCAAAAGAGAGGGAAGAACATCGGGGAAGCTGACAAATCAGATCCCGATAATCCGTACCTATTACCTGTCCTTCACGACGACGCCAGATTACGGAGCACGTTCGTTAGCCGCCATTGTTGAACCATAACCAAATCCTGAATCCGGTGTCTTCCTCGGTGACACCGGGATCTCGGCGTCCTGTGCCAAACAGCGCGTACTTAACTACGTTTTGATTTGTGAGACGTTTTACTTTGAAAGACAAGTGTACGGCTGCCATGTGTTCTGCTTTAATCTTCGGTTATTGGATTGTAATGACATGTGATAGGTGTGAAAGTTGTTTGAGCGCCCATGTGCAGTGAAGAGCACGTTATGCCAAGTACACAGAGAACACGGCTCTTCACCTGAGGACATGGAGCTGTGCGTCCAACATCCGGAGGTGCGTCAACACAACGCGTTAATTGCACAATTTATGATAGAAATCAGCTGAAATATCTCCATGGATCTTGCTTATTTGCATTTTAATTACTACTATTACTTATTCTTATTTTTTGGATGTGGCCACAGCAAGCCCAATTCCTCCCCTACACTAGAAAGAAGAAAAATGATGTTTTTTCTTCTGTGGAGGTTTAGATGCTTGTTTATCACTTTTAAATACCATCATCTTTGCTGAAATCCCCTCTCAAAAGAACCTTTCACTTGCTGGAATAAATTCAAATTAAAATTTAAATCCCTCTTTGCATTTCTTTAGCCTCTTTTAAAATAGCTGCCTCCTTTTAGAAAGCTGTTTATGTAGTGATCTGTTCATAATCCAGTTTGTTTCTCAACAGCGAAAAACACAGAAATCGTATTATCACTATCTTGGAGAGATGATGCGAGAAATCAGGAAGTATAAATGTCTGGATCTGTGCAAGTTTTCAAAGTTATAAAGCCGAAGAATATGAAGAGTATGAAGACTATGAAGAATGTGGCAGAAGCCTTTCCATAAGGTATCTGAGCATCGCCATTTGACTTGCAAATAAATACGTGTGGCACACTGTACTGTGATATACGTAACTCCACATGTTACATGTGTATACATCATGTGTACACATTTATATGTACACATTATATGTACACATTTATGCAACGCTGTTGGTGTGTTGGCTCACATAAGACCCAACACACCACCCAACCGACAGACAGACAGACAGACAGACAGACAGACAGACAGACAGACAGACAGACAGACAGACAGACAGACAGACAGACAGACAGACAGACAGACAGACAGATAGATAGATAGATAGATAGATAGATAGATAGATAGATAGATAGATAGATAGATAGATAGATAGATAGATAGATAGATAGATAGATAGATAGATAGATGGACGTGGTTGGACGGCGGTTGGACGGATGGACGGACGGACAGACAGACAGACGGATAGATAGATAGCTAGACAGACAGACAGACAGACAGACAGACAGACAGACAGACAGACAGACAGACAGACAGACAGACAGACAGACAGACAGACAGACAGATAGATAGATAGATAGATAGATAGATAGATAGATAGATAGATAGATAGATAGATAGATAGATAGATAGATAGATAGATGGACAGACAGACAGACAGACAGACAGACAGACAGATAGATAGATAGATGACAAGTAATGCAGATCCCTGCAAACAGCCCTGCCCAGTCTCACAAGGAGCTCCCTTTCCCGACAGTCTTGAGAAACAAAACAATATCTAATCAGAAATCTAATAAATATAAAGACAAACAGGAGACGTTCACAAGCAACGCCTCTTGATAACAATCCACACCAAATGTAAAACTGCTTAGAGGAGGCCATAGCAAAATTTAATTTGCCCAAGCTAGATTGGATTTATTGTCAGGAAACAAATTATAATTGTGTCTCCAGAAAGTTAACCAAGATCTAAACAAAGGAAAATCAATGGCCAACCTCCATTAATCACTCAGAGCTGGCTACTTGTGCAGAGGGAACTTACTTCATAATCAATTTCTTTGTTTTGTTCAAAGGCCATTTGCATTTTGGTTCATGTCAGCACGCTGCCAGTATCTGGTGCAATCAGAAAAATTGCAAGCCATCCACATTAATGGAGGAGTATTTTTTTTTATTATTTCGAGTGCATTTCTCTAAACACTCACAATGATTTTAATATGTCACGCGAGCCACCCGGCAGGCAGGAAAGCACAGATTCACGAGGAAAGAGTGAACTTTTCTCACGTTTCATCAACTTAGAAACTGTCTCGCTGAAACATTTTGAAAGTTTTACCGAGACATTTCTCACGTGAGCGGTCCTCAGCAGTCACTGGGTGGCAGACGGGGGAGACACCCTGGACAGGCCGCCAGTCCGTTTAACCGCTAGCTGTAAACCGGCCAATCTACACTGCCGGAGGTGTCCTAACTGAGGAGATATAATGCAATCTTATAAATGTCTGCTGTCGTTTACGTCTAGACTTCTACCCCAAACAACAAGGTCATTATCAAAACCAGTCCAAACACCTGTTACCGCTGTAAAAATAGTCATTTCTGGCAACTCATCCCAGCTCTTATCTGGCTATTTGTAGGCGTATCTGTTCCATTGTTTGCCTGCCTGATTAGAAAAGATGGAGAAAGACCCCCTGAGACCCCCAGATCTAACCTCTCAATGACAAAACACAATGACTCCAAGGCCAAAGAAAAGCCAGACCTCTGCTGACCGAGCGAGCCTTTATTTCCAAACTATCAGGACGTTAGATTGCATACATTACAGGCTGAAACCTGCAGTGGCCAGAGTCCCACGCCTTCACTTACTCCTGCTGGACTCAACAACTGGCTTTTATTTGGTTTACAGGCAATAAATGCTGGTTTAGTCATAAAGACAGGACCAGTGCCAATGAGCTGGCAAATTTTGCTATTTTATTCACATCATATCCTTCTATCGGTCATACCTGCCTGCATCTTTTACAAGCAAAGGGGGGTTTCCCGGTGTTTTGTTCACACAAATAGAGCCTTACCATCACAACATGGAAAGTGTGATCTCATACTAATCAGAATCAGAATCCAGAATCACTTTGTCATTTCACTTCATAAACTTGCGTACATGAAATGAAATAAAACACCGTTTCCCCCAGCCCACAGCAGTGCAACACAAAGACAAACACACATATCCAAACTACAAGAACACATAGTATATCCAAACTAACACATATATCTAAACAAAACCAAAAAAATAAGTAAATCACTTTCCAGGAGAACGAACACCAGCCAGGATGACTGTCGGAACTGCCGGTCTGCATAAGCTAGCAGTTAGCTTAGTCTGCCCCGCTTCCACGTCCTGTCAGACCGCCCTCAGTCGTGTCAGACCAAACTCCCTCAGCCGATCCAACGCCAGCTCTCCCAGCCAGACACCTTCAACACACCTCCCCGCAGTCCACACGACGACACTAAAAACACAGTCAAGGCTAGATGAGGATGCCGCCAGACTGCCCTCAGTGTTATCCGTACTGCCAGTCTGCATGGGCTAGCAGTTAGCTTAGCCTGCCCCGCTTCCACGTCCTGTCAGACCGCCCTCGGTGTTTCCTCTTCGGGCACAGCTCCAGGCAGGGCCGTGGTCCCTGGGCCCACAGCACACAGCAGACCAAGCTCTCCCAGCCATCAAATGAAGACAAACTTAGACGCAGAAGTGGGCAAAGACACTACATGGACGGTACTGGGCGAGGCCGCTGCAAACATGAATTCGCGCCGCCATCTTCCCGCACTGGTACTGGGTGAGGCCGCATCAAACGTGAATTTGCTTCGCCCTCTGAGTTTGTTGGTTTTTGGGCAGATTCAATACTTTACCAGTTTACCAGTTTACAAAGCCTCCAGTAGCTATGGAGCCCGACTGGAGGATCAAGTGACTTTGGATGCAAACCAAGACCCAAGATATCATTCTACATTTGTCCATAAAACGCGTACATATTATCAAGTAAATATCGAGTGTCTTCAAAAGACGCTAAACGAACATATTGTAATGTTGCCCACGGTCACACACAGATCGTCCCCGAGGGGCTCGTTGGGAAGTAATCTAATCATTTCTCACACGACACAGTGACACGCAATGTAAACAATGATCCCCATGGAAAATGTACTGTATTCTCAAAAGGAAAATTCCCTGTCTTTTGACATCCACATAAAGATAGTTCCACATCCTCGAGCCATATCAACAACACACACTTATGTTTGGTTACTCGTATTTGCATATGCAAATTGATTTTTTATTTTTTTATTTTAATGCAGTCCTTTTATGTGACTTTCTCTGATGAACAAGGCATCAAGTGGTTGCACAATGGCACGGGGATGGGGTTTCACCATCACCACGAGGACGCATTTGTGTCATTTTAGACCAATCTTAAAGCATTTTAGCTGAAATTAACCACAGTTTAATACAGATTTTTACACTTCTATCACGTTCAATGGCACAGTGTGAATATGAATTATTGTTTGGGTGTACCAGCTGCCATATGAAATTAGCCGCGTTGCTCGGTTGAAATTAGGGGACAGGGCGCGAGCGAGGGAGGGGTTCTGTTAAAGTTGCGCCGGTGACATTTTGATCCCGCAGTGCATTAGAAGAAATCAGTCAAACGTATTTGTGTAGGTTTAGCAGGAGGACGGTATGGTGCTCCAAACAATGGGGTGCCGTGACATTTCATTTTTGCTTACATAATTTGCAGCAGAATGCAAAAAGCTTTTAGACACACAGATGTGACCCATTGTAATACCTTTCTAAATGCAATCAAACACTTTCTACAAATACGAGCAGGAGTTTTTAAATGTGAACCCTTGTCTGACATGTAATTTTATGCAACCCACTCCTCTTTCATTTCTCCATCAGCTCTCTCTAGTCGTGTCCAGGTTTTCTGTTGATGAGATAGTATGACAAAACACCAGTTTATATGTACTCTGTTGGCTGTGAATGAGACTGCTTTTCGAGAGCTGTGCAGATGCGAGAGCCAAAAGTAAAATGTTGTGTATCTGTAATTACAGTGCGAGGGAAGGAGAGTCCGTGTCGCTCTAATACTGTACATCCAATATGTTGCTCTCTCACAATTTGTCAAGATTGCTTTTCCGTGAGCTGATCCTGTTTAGGGTTTCATTTTGTTTCTACAGCGTTCGCTCCTGCAGCAATACCGCTGCTCGGCTCAAGACATGAAATAATCAGCCTCGAACAAGCGCCACCGTTGCTGCTGTTGTTGTTTTTGTTTTTTTTTTCTCGCTAAGATCGTCCACGTCAACAAAGAGAAAACACGTTTTCATTACTCGATAAGATGCTCAGATAGAGGGTTCTTTACTTTCATATTTTCGGACCATTATCAAGCGCGGACAGTGAAAAGCAGGGGGAACGGAGCAGGACCTCTCTCTTTGTACGCCTCCCTCGGTGTACCCTGAATTGGCTCTCGAGGACAGTTACAAATTAGGTTTTCAAATGAGGCATTGAACAAGGTGATGATCAACTGCCAAACCTTAAGTAATGATATGCTGCTCAGTCTGCAAGTCCCCATCCTTGCATAACCAAATGCACAGATGACAAAAAAAAAAGAAGCACTGAAAATGCATTATTACACATTGTGTTTCACACGTCAGTCCCAGGAGACCCGGGAGGGAGTGGTGGGGGTGGCTGGCTGGGTGGGGGTGGGGGGGGGGCAAAGCTAAGAGGTAAGCATGTTTGGGTGGCCCCTGCCATCGGCTGGGGAAAGCGCGACGCTCGGCTCTCGAGGAGGCCCCTTATGGGTATCACTTATTTTAAATCCTGAGCCGCCCCCGTCCCGCTCCACCCCAACCTGCCCCGCCCCCCCCCCCAACCTACCCCAGCCCTACCCCCAACCCCCACGCAGCCCGTCGCTCTAGGCTCCGCCCAGAAGTGTGACTGCCTTTGTCATTGTAATCTGGCCCTGTTTGCTAAACGCTTCCACTGTTTACTCTTTGCTACGGGGGGGCTTGTATGAACAGGAGTCAGCAGGACGTGGGGGGTGACATCACTTCGGCTGGGGCTCTAAACAAAAAAAGAAGAAGAAGAAGAAGAAGAAGAAAAAAAAAGCTGCCTTTGCAGTGTCTTGGGGCCCCCTGTTACCTCCTTCTAACCCCCCCCCCCCCCGTCTCTCTGTGTATTGCGGCCTGTCGAATGCATGAGCTAGCTCAGGAGGCTAACATGGCCTGCGGGGAGGAATTACTCCTAATTACTTAAATAACTGCTAGGCAGCAGCCTTCCTTAGTCACCAGAAATCATTTCCAGGTCTTTGCCTTGTACTGATAACCAGACACACCCCCCCCCCCCCGTCACACAAGCTCTCCTATATACAGCCTTACAGTTCAAATAGTCCAGGAGAAGTAAAACAGACTGACAGGTACTAACACCGGGGGGGGGGGGGGATTTAATTAACCGGCAAGATTTTCATATCATCAATTTTTACGTTTTGTTTTTTTTTAATCCATTTTTGTTGTTGTTGTCGTTGTTGCCGTAGCGATAAAGTCGCAGACATTGAAACTGGTCTGTTGAGCCATTGTTATCATCCCCGGCCATCTGCTGCCGAGGAGTGACATTCCCTCTCATTTGCATGACGAGTGATGTATGGGGAGCTCGGGAGGGCATATGCCCCAGCCCCGTGACAAAGCAAGGGAAAGTTTTTAAAACCGCATAAAATAACAGCTGATGCAAAGAAGAAGGGGAGGGAAAAGAAAGAAGAAAAAAAGGGGGGGGGGGGGGACGGCAGAAAGACTTGAACGAGAAACGCCACCTGTGTGTAAGTGGACCCGGGTGCTTCTGTGTGTGTGTTTTCTGCATGCGTATCTGTGTGTATATCTGCAGCCGTGTGCGATCGGGTGTGAGCCTACACCAATCGGCGGTGTCCGTGTCCGTCTGCGTGAGCGTACGCACGCCTGAGCAGGAGCTAGTGCATGCATCTGCCTCCTTGTGTGCCTGTTTGTGTGTTTTGCGGATGTGGGAGTAGGAACGAGGAGAGGAGGAGGAGGAGGGGGGGGGAGGGGGGTCGGTGGCTGTTGATGTGCAAATGTGCATCATGTTGAAGGGCTGTGAATGGGGAGGTGTGACGTAAAGAGGGACCCGAACGCAGGTGTTTATCTCCAGGCTGTCAAAGGCACAGTATGTCATATTCCTGGGGACTACCTTTCAGAGCCACGGCGCCGGCTCGGCTATCAAGAGGCTGGGGGGAAATCAAACTTTCTGGATCACAGAACTAGGTTTGTCATTTAAAGTTCTTCTTACTGAATATATCGTCACGCCGGTCGGTGTTTATTCTCGCTGGCGGCAGAAATGGCAGGACAGTTTGGACATGTAAAAGACAAGGGTGGCTTCTTTCTCTCTTTCTTTCTTTCCTAGCTAATATGCTTTTCTGACGCCGCCGGTGTGAAAGGCAACAACGAGAGAAACGCAATCAGTGTTGCAAAGTTGACGCGCTTGTTCAACACTTTTGTTACTCCGCCGCTGCGTGCAACCTAGGCTGATTTCACACGAGCCCCCCTGAAAGGGAATCCCACCGTCCTGTTCTTTTTTGTCCGCGATGTCTCAGAAGGTAGAAAATAATTTCGCCGCCGCCGCCTTGTGTGTGGGTTTTTGTACATTAGGTGTTCTTAAAAAACACTACTGGAAAGCGAAGCGCGGATCCTGTCCAGGTTTCAGCCAGTTTGGGGAGGAGATTAAATGGCTCAAACTGTTTTTTTTTCTTTCTGAGAGGGATGACCTATTTTTGATCATCCAGATAGCGTGAGATGCTGTCTACCTAGATTAAATTCGCAGTACTTGTGCGGCGATAAGCTTGTCTTAAAAGAACACATGCTAGTATTGTTTGTGGAGACAAAGCCTTGTCAGGTTGTGGGTGGCTTTGACAGTGACAGCTGTAGATCCAGGACCACTGAGCCGGCCACATGCACTTTACATTTGGACTCCGTATCCCCCCGCAGCACACTTGAATAGCACGGCACTCAACCAAGTATTTTATTGCTTTCCCTTCTGGCTGTTCCCCCCCCCCCCCTCTAAAGTGCACTGCAAAGCCGGTAAAGTTTGAATCCTGCATGCAAATCCTGTTGCGTTCTCCGAATGGAGTGTCAGTAAAGAGAGATCCGGGCGCAGGACTTTGGAGCTATACGTGGACAAATTGTACCTTCGAACAACTATGAGCGGACAGGGCACTTACAGGTCTCCAGAGCAACCAGTGATTTTGCTGGAAGGATGCTGGGCAGAAAAGTTTATCATTTACCAGCGACACGCCGCACAGCCCTCGCTGGCAAGCCACTCGTTTGCTCTAAAGCAAACGTAACATGTGTACGTATGTTGGGTTGTGCCAGAACAGCCACAAAACAGCCTTCGGCGGACGCTCCCTGGTCGGTGTGGGGGGCCTTGTGAATGTGTCATAAGATGAACTCGCTTGAAGGCATAATCCACGATATTACAGTTATGAGTATTACAGCTTTAATGTCTTCCGGGGTTCGTCTGGCCCTCTTTTTATTACTTTTATTTATTAATCATTTGCATTTTAGTGAGCTTTCTTTTATTTTTGCGCGCGCGAATCGGCAACAGTGACAGTAAAATATTTCCTTTAGACCGGATTTATATGGCGTCCACGTCTCGTACCGGTACTGTACGTGTCAGAGAAGCCATGCTCCGAGACCAAACATACATCCCCCAGAGATGCAGGACATGCTATGCCATCACAAATTGTCAGAGGTCCAAGTAAAAAAAAATAAATAAATAAATAAAAAGGTACTGACCATTTATCACAGTTCAGCCAGCTGGGCTTTTTTTCCCCCCAGCGTCTTAACAAAACAGGCAAAAGAGTTAGAAAATGCACAAGGGAGCGAGTCACATGCAGTGCTTTCAGCTGAGCATCCAGGTATGAAGTTTAAAGAGCTTATTTAGAGAGAATGACACATGTAGTGGTGGTGTTTGGGGGGGGGGGGGGCGGGTTTATGAGAGTCCAAAGCTGCAGACTTTGCTTTAACTACAAAAGCAGCACGAGTAGTCACAGCAAAATAAATGCCTTCTTTCTGCCCACATCAGATGCGTCCCTTGCTCCAGTTGCCAGCCAACAGGATAATGTTAACCTGTGTTTACCTGGCCGGGCCTGCCAACAGGAGCTGTCCATGGTATCCGAGTCTGCGAGTCAGACCAGGCCGGCACCAGCAAAACCAGGCTGGTACCACCCAGAGACACTCACAGCCTCAGCACACACTAAAAGCCCTCTAAGTAAGGCACGGCACAACGGCAGGTGTGGAGGTCAAAGTTGAACTGATGCCGCGTAATAACCAACACACTCCACGTTCTGACCAGGGCGCAAAAAAACAAAAGTTATTTCCGGTTCTTCGGGAGCGTTCACACTCTGCAATCGCTGGATTCAAATAAAAGTGTGATGTGAGTGAAAGTTACCGTCGGCTGCCCGAGTCTGAAACAGGAAATCAGCTCAGGACACGTTCCTGTCTCACGTCCTCGCTGTTACCTGTCCCCCCTTCTCAAACTTCACTTAGTTAATCCAGGAAAATGAATTATTTGGATTTAATTTAAACAGGGTTCAGAAATGTTCCATCTGCTGTCGAGCAGCTGGTGAAAGGATAAATGTAATTAATTACTCAACTTTTGAACAGTAGTCCACAAAAACAATCCTGTTTACGTCTGAAGGGGAGTAAGTTGTTCTACTCAACAATACGTTTAAACTTCTTTTTAATCCTTCTGTTTTAATAACATAGACTTGTGTTTGGCCTCTGTCGTATAATTAAAAATACAAGTTTAACTGGAACAACTGAAACTACAACAGCAATGTCTGTATGTTAATGTATATGTACACATATATATATATATGAAACACAGCAAAAATACCGGACGAGCCCCCACGTGTATGTATGTGTGTGTGTGTGTGTGTGTGTATATATATATATACATACACACACACACATATATATATATATATATATATATATATACAGACATACACACAAATCCACACACACACACATATATTTATTATATGTGTATATATGTGTGTAAGATATGTATAATTATAAATATATATTTAAATATATACATACATACGTACACATATATATGCACACTATGTACATACACACATCTATAGTAGTTTAATTTTATAATTTCATGATTATTTCTTGTAGAATTACTAATAAGTAATACAATTTTATAGTTTTTAATTCAATATTTTCAATAAGTAGGTGTCAAGAATCAGTTGCAAAGTGTCATTGTAAATGTAATGTTTCACTTTGAGCCAAATAATTTATTAAAGTACATGAGATGATAACAGTTTAATCCTCAGTGTGTTGTTATGAAGGCCCACATTCTCATTTGAATGAATTTCTCTAGTTGGGACATTTTATAGTGGGATTTCCATTTGCTGTCACAAGGCATTTAGTGGCGATAAAGTGGGTACTTACAGATAAATATAGAAATTAGAAAGCCTTGAAAACGTTAAGGTTATGTCTTCTTGGAAGGCAGGATGTGCTGCTCAGAGCTATGAAGCCAGATAATCTAAAAATATCAACAAGGATGAATCAGGCCGTGTTTCTTGTACAAGATAATAAATTACAAAACAAAATCCCTTTTACTGAATAGTTATATTTGCTTGACACGGTAGCACTATGTAATGTTCCAAATTAAAATTACATGGGATTTTTTTTTTACTGCTTTTTTTTCCCCCTCAAATATATTTCAGCATTTACCTTGATTGTAATGTACCTCATTGGCTGTGGTTTTGTTTGTTGGCCTAACTATAAAGGATCTGCTTGTACCCTTGTGGGTTGGGAAGAATTAGGATTTATGAATTTATTTCCTCTGTTGTATTGTTTAAACAGCTTTGGTTTAGTTTTGATCCCTTCCTCTTGCCTTTGAGGCTGTTCCACGGTGTCAGCTGTTGACTGATAGTAAGAGAACTGCCTCACAGTGTGAATGAAAGAAAACTAGCGGTTGGTAAACACTGATAAGGGATAAATAGAAAGCGGTCAGGCAGAGATAGTTCTGTGGGAGCCCAGATTGTGTGCGGTCTGTTAAAATGAGATTCTGTGCCTGTCCTTTTTATTCTTCCCTCCCCTCCCCTCCCCTCCTATACCCCCCCTCCCACCTCCCCCCTCGTTTGTCTGGAAAATCTCCAATGACCCGGCTCGTCAGTCCCCGGCTGCAGTATTCGCTTTTTTTTTCTTCCTCTATTTGTTTTGTTTTCTAACAAGGGTCAAGTTGGCCAATAGACACGTCCCTGATGGTTTATAGACAGCTGTCACGACTTCAAGTACTTAGAATAATTCATTTTTCATAGTATCTTAGTATCATAGTGTCATAATGTCATAGTATCTTAGTATCATAGTTTCATAATATCATATCTTAGTATCATAGTATCTAAGTATCAGTCATGGTGTCATAGTATCTTAGTATCATATCATAGTATCATAGTATCATAATATCACAGTATCATAGTGTCATAGTATCTTAATATCATAATATCTTAGTATCTTAGTATCATAGTGTCATACTATCTTAGTATCATAATATCGTAGTATCATAGTGTCAGTGTCATACTATCTTGGTATCATAATATCATAGTATCATAGTGTCATAGTATCTTAATATCATAATATCATAGTGTCATAGTATCAGTATCATAGTAGCTTAATATCATATCATAGATTCATAGTATCTTAGTATAATAGTATCTTAGTATCATAGTGTCATAGTATCACAGTATCTTAGTATCATAGTGCCATAGTGTATAGTGTCTTAATAGTGTCATAGTATCTAAGTATCTTAGTGTCATAATATCACCATATCATTGTATCATAATATCATAGTGGTGCCATAGTGTATAGTGTCTTCATAGTGTCACAGTATATTAGTATCATCGTGTCATAATATCTTAGTATCATAGTATCTTGGTATCATAGTATCTTAGTATCATAGTGCCATAGTGTATAGTGTCTTCATAGTGTCATAGTATTACAGTATCTTAGTATCTTAGTATCATAGTGTCATAGTGTATAGTGTCTTCATAGTGTCATAGTATCACAGTATCTTAGTATCATAGTGCCATAGTGTATTGTGTCTTCATAGTGTCATAGTATCACAGTATCTTAGTATCTTAGTATCTTAGTGCCAGTGTCATAACGTAGTGTCTTCATACTATCACAGTATCTTAGTATCATAGTATCTTAGTATAAGAGCGTCATAGTGTCATAGTATCTTAGTATAATAGTATCTTAGTATCATAATATCATAGTGTCATAGTATCAGTATCATAGTAGCTTAATATCATATCATAGATTCATAGTATCTTAGTATAATAGTATCTTAGTATCATAGTGTCATAGTATCACAGTATCTTAGTATCATAGTGCCATAGTGTATAGTGTCTTCATAGTGTCATAGTATCTAAGTATCTTAGTGTCATAGTATCACCATATCATAGTATCATAGTGGTGCCATAGTGTATAGTGTCTTCATAGTATATTAGTATCATAGTAACATAATGTCATAGTATCTTAGTATCATAGCATCTTAGTATCATAGTGCCATAGTGTATAGTGTCTTCATAGTGTCATAGTATATTAATATCTTAGTATCTTTGTATCTTAGTGCCAGTGTCATAACGTAGTGTCTTCATACTATCACAGTATCTTAGTATCATAGTATCTTAGTATAAGAGCGTCATAGTGTCATAGTATCTTAGTATAATAGTATCTTAGTATCATGGTATCTTAGTGGCTAATGTCATGGTATCTTAGTAT
Source organism: Lampris incognitus (assembly GCF_029633865.1). Classification (NCBI taxonomy): domain Eukaryota; kingdom Metazoa; phylum Chordata; class Actinopteri; order Lampriformes; family Lampridae; genus Lampris; species Lampris incognitus. The sequence goes on along the minus strand of NC_079224.1, from coordinate 9,361,191 downwards.
CATAGCATTATAGTATCTTTGTAACATAGTATCTTAGTCTCTTAGAATCATAGTATCTAAGTATCATAGTGACATAGTATCATAGTTCCGCACCAGAAACACACTGTCAAGGATCCCGTAGCAAATAAAAGAGAGTAATCCACACATAATTCTGATAATACACTGTCTTTTATGTCTGTTGTTCAGCATTCGCCACGTAATTTATCTACACGTTCCCTTCAAATGTTAGGATTGGTACAAACAGTTCCTGACTGAACAACTCTCCATCCATCCATCCATCCATCCATTTTGCAATAGGCCTACCCATTCATATGCTTTCACATAGACCCACCGCTTGTCTGATCAAAGTATCCTGATGCTCAGTCAAGGGTATATTACACCACTGTATGAAGTATTAATAGGACCAAAATACATTTACAATGTTATCACGGTACATGATATACAAATCTAATTCAGTCCTGAGCCTCACCTTGTCAAACAAACTGTTTTATCCATTTTTAGGGTCAATTTGTTCTTTCCTTTGGTCATTGATTTTTTTTGGGGGGGGGGGTCCAGCTTTTACATGATTAAAAAGACCTTTAGAGGTTTTACTTTGAGGGTCACCATGTGGTGTATTTACATGGAAAATAATTCAGCCCATTGTAGCCCAGCAGCTAATGAGATTGGTCGTTAAGTGAATGACACAAAGCCTACCAAAAAGCCTGAATACCACAGTGTCCTCGCGCACACAGACACACACACACACACACACACACACACACACACACACAGTGGTGAGACACTGGACTACCCCCGACCCCACCTCGATTTCCTTCTACTCCATCTCTCCTCCCTGATGTCACCATGAAATGCAAAACAAAGGCTAGCTAGAGGGCACGGTAAGTCAGGCTAACGATTCTGCCCCGTCGGAGACGTTAACCGGGGTGTTTTAGATGAGAGTGACAGCGGGCGAGTGGATCTGTGTCTTTCTAAAGATGCGACGGAGATGTCTGCAAGTCTCGGAAAGTTACTCATGACAGATGAGTGGATTCAAGAAAGGCCCACATCTCTGTCCTGGAGACTCACTTAAAGACTTGCTGTCTGGGGCTTCCGGGTGGTGTGGCGCTCTGTTCGGTTGCCTACCAACATGGGGATCGCCGGTTCGAATCCCTGTGTTACCCCCGGCTTGGTTGGGCATCCCTACAGACACAATTGGCCGTGTCTTGCAGGTGGGAAGCTGGATGGAGGTGTGTGTCCTGGTCGCTGCACTAGCGCCTCCTCTGGTCAGTTTGGGCGCCTGTTCAGGAGGGGGGGGGGATAGCATGATCCTCCCACGTGCTACGTCCCCCTGGCGAAACCCCTCCCTGTCAGGTGAAAAGAAGTGGCTGGCAACTCCACATGTACCGGAGACGGCATGTGGTGGTCTGCAGCCCTCCCCGGGTCGACAGAGGGGGTGGAGCAGTGACAGGGATGGCTCGGAAGAGTGGGGTAATTGGCCAAGTACAATTTGGAGAAAAAGGGAGAAACCCTCCCCCCACCAAAAAAAAAACGTGTCTGTGTGAGCTTGGATATTTGCATACGTGTGTTCATGACAGCATGCTGGAGGGTGTGTGTCTGCATGCGTCAGTAGAGATGCTGTCTAATGTGACAAACTGCAAGTAAATAGTGTAACCACTACAGAGTTTCTATGTTGACCATCTCGTTAGACGGCAGCAACTAACACGGGCCATTTCTCCATTCTCTCTCTCTCTCTCTCTCTGCCGCTTTCTCTCCTTGCACTTGAACTTTTATTTTGCAGAGTTGCCACCTGGTTTCACAGGCGGGTTTGTGTTTCTGCAGAAAGGCTCGGCTGTGTGCGCTGCGCTGCTCGTCACCGAGCGGCTGCTCGCTGCAGTAAATGGCCGAGTGAAACCTGACTCTGTGCTGAACTGGGAATTATTGAAATCTAGATGAAGGCAGCACAAACACAGGCTCTTGCCGACCGCCCAGTTTGCGACCCATGCCTCACATATCTAAATGGTGGGTGTACCGTTTTGTGACTTTATCACTCACGTGCATCCAGATCGTCCCCACAAAAAAAATAATAAATAAATAAATGTTAAAAAAAACAGGGTTTCAAATGTGAACGTTCGAACCCCTTTTGCGGATATCTCTTACCTTTCCTCTGCTGGGGGTGCGCGCGTCGGCTGGGAAACCCGGATCCAGGTCCAAAGCGCTGGGAACCAGTGGCGGGAGCTGTAATGCATAATTTTAAGTGCATTAGCTTATCATATCCCACTGTCTGACGGGAAAGTGGGTTAAAGTCCAACGTGTATATTAAACCCCGTACTTAAGTCAAATTTACATTTTGTTAAAGATTACTGCCTTTATTGATGCATATAATCATATTCATGGACCATCTGCTGATTTGGCAAGCGCGGATCAAACTCACAAAACAGCCCTGCTAACCTTTTAAGTACAAAATAGTCAGGCTTAACTCCGATATCACAGAAGTGTGTGTGTGTGTCTGTGTGTGTGTGTGTGTGCGTGCGTGTGCGTGCGTGTGTGTGAGGAGATTGTATGGATATTGGATAATACTTAATTTAGATCCTCCGGGCTGCTCATGCCATATTTTATTTTACCGTGATCGCCTTGGTATCAGACCAGGCCATGTGTTTGAACAACTGAGCAAATAAATGTTCGTCTGACGACGCGCGAGGCCAAATCTTGCCGCGCGCGCGCGGGGTTTGATCACACCGTCGGCCGTGGCGTACAGCTGCGAGGTCGCGGACGCGACACGAGGCTACTCCATCGGGAATCGGGGCCCGTTCGTCGTCGTTCCCATCGTGCACTTGTCCCAAGAGCGCCACCGGAAGCAGCCAGCATGACTGCCGGAACCGCCGGGCCTGCTCGGGCTAGCTAGCGGCTAGCTTAGCCACTAGCCGCGTTATTGCCAGTTCCCAAACTATTTCCCCCAGTATATGTTTTGGCGGAATGGGAATTTACCATTTGGGCATCTTTAGCGACCGAAATACTTATGTTCAACTCATTCCAAACAAAGCTTACGCAGATTGAGAATTCATATGCCAGAGGTAAATCCGAGTTAACACGGATTTATACTGGCATGAGTTAAAGGACTAGAGTTTGTAATCCAGGTGGCCAAGGGATTTTACCACACAGTGGCAAAAATCACTTAAAACTCCCCTCGCATCCTGAGCCATCGAGCTTAGTAAGCAGACAGATTTTTCAGAATTGATGACAGTACAACTATACTATATTATGGTAGCGGCGCCGTGTGTGTGTGTGTACACGTTTATGTGGCTGTCTGTTTGTATTATTGCATGTGTGTGTCCATGGATATGATCTTGAATATTGGTGTGTGTGGGTGTGTGTTCCTGCGCGTGCGAGCACGTGTCTGTGTGTGTGTGCGTGCGTGTGTGTGCGTGTGTGTGTGTGATTGGACTGATCTGGATAATTTGCTTCCTTCGTATCCTCAATTAGCGAGCGAAGGCTCCTGCTAAATAAGACCTTGGCAGATATGACTTCCCGTCGACGGGACGTACCGAGAACACGCGCCCCCTCGTCCGCGTGTGCACGAGCACGTCTGTGCGGCGTGCAGACAAGGGGGGAAATGACCTCAGCGCCGACCGCCGTCCTTACCGGCAACGACGTAATCAAAGCGGCGACAAAGTGGCTATTTTAATGACATTATTTGCGACGCCATTGTTTGCCGTCTTAGTTGTTGCTTTTGCTTGATACCATTTTAATATGAGGGAGACGCGGGCAGGAACACACACAAAGGTGTGTGTGTGTGTGTGTGTGTGTGTGTGTGTGTGTGTGTGTGTGTCAAGGACAGAGGAGCGGAGATAGAGTGGAGTTGTTTAATGACAGGAACAGCTGACTCATTTAGAGAGAGCAGTGAAAGGTAATTAACCCTGGGAAAACTACAGCTGCCATGCGAGCTGTTCACTTCGGCGCAATCTGATTAGGAATCACTGCTCAGGGTCCCCGATTCCTTTCAGACGCTGTGTGTTCGAGGTAAACTTTTCCTTTTGCCCAGCCCCCCACCCCACCCACATAGAACTGGCTCCTCCACCCCCATAGAACTGGCTCCCCCACCCCACCCCACCCACATAGAACTGGCTCCCCCACCCCAACCACCCCCATAGAACTGGAAACCTGCCTTTTGTGACGGGGGGGGGGGATTTGTTCGAGGTAAACTTTTCCTTTTGCCCCCCCCACCCCACCCCCATAGAACTGGCCCCCACCCACCCCCATAGAACTGGCCCCCCACCCACCCCCATAGAACTGAAAACCTGCCTTTTGTGACGGGGGGGGGATTTGTTCGAGGTAACTTTTCCTTTTGCCTCCCCCCACCCCCATAGAACTGGCCCCCCACCCACCCCCCCCCATAGAACTGGAAACCTGCCTTTTGTGATGGGGGGGGGATTTGTTTGAGGTAAACTTTTCCTTTTGCCTCCCCCCCACCCCCATAGAACTGGCCCCCCACCCCACCCCACCCCCATAGAACTGGAAACCTGCCTTTTGTGACGGGAGGGGGGGGAGATTTAGGGAAGAACAGTTACCACGTTTCTCCGAAATTGCCGACCACCTGGTGGCGTTCACGGAGGCCGGGCCGGTGAAAAGGCCTCCCCGGGCAGGAACAATGAGCGGGATTAGTGTGAGAGGGGGGGGAGGACGGACACCGGGGCCCCGCACCCTTCCTCCTCCCCACACAACCGTCGCCACATCGGAAGGCTCGTGTAAAGACAAAAAGAAAAAGAGGCAGAAAGCCTCCATGTTGAAACTCAAAGTCTGCCACAGGGGGTGGTCGTGCGAGTCGATGGATTAATGATGTGCTGTTTCATTTGCTAGTTCACCAGCTCTGATATATACACACACATATATATATATATATATATATACACACATTTTTTTTACTACTTTATTGATCCCCGTGGGGCAATTCTTTCTCTGCGTTTAGCCCATCCTAGCTGTGTAGCTAGGAGCAGTGGGCAGCCGCTAGTGCAGCACCCAGGCACCATCTCCAGTTCTTCTTTCCATTGCCTTGCTCAGGGGCACAGGAGTATTAACCCCAACATACATGTCATTTTGATGGTGGGAGGTGGGGGGGGGGGACCGGAGCACCCAGAGAAAACCCACCGCAGACATGGGGAGAACATGCAAACGCCACACAGAGGACGACCTGGGGTTCGAACCCGGGACCTTCTCGCTGTGAGGCGACAGCGCTAACCGCTGGGCCACCGTGCCGCCATATTCTCTGCACCGTTGCACTTTAAAACCTCTTACTTCGCCTGTATATAGCCAGTCCTCTATATGTGAAGACTGTTGTGTTGTGGTGTTGTTATTCTATGTTAAGTACTCTGAGAGAGCCACGAACCGGAGTCAACGTCCATGAATGTGCAAACCTACATGGCCGATAAACATGATTCTGGTTCTGCTACCTAGAGTTGTGAAAAACAAACCGGTTTTGTTAGTCAAGTAGCCTGGTTTGCCCTAATTGGGTTGAAAGGCACGAATAAAATCGCACATCATCCCGTCCCCTTTTACAGGATGGGGTGTTACTAAAAGCGCTGGAAAATTTGGTCAAAAACAGAAATTGGCCGTTTGATGTCAGAAGAAACAATCTGGACTTGGTGCCTCTGTGTGGTCGGCATCCAGATGAACCCAATTTAGAGGGAAGGCTTTGGGATGACTTTGGAAAGCGATTACAAGATCCCCCAGATCACCTCGGCAAAGGTGTCACCATCTGACTCTTTCATGGGAGCCTTGCGAACCGCGTCCAACAACAAGTTTCCCCTGTAGTTATGCCATCACAGCGAGCCATTGAAGCCGCCGCTAGCCGGGCTGCGGACCGTTCGTTAAGAACCCCGGGCTGTGTTCTTCTGTCGAAGCATCTCAGTCCTGGAGGAGTGATAAGACGTCGATGCCCCCGTCTTTAAAAAGTACAAACACTCTGCTCGGCTGTCTGCTTGTCTGAGCTGAAATCACCGAGATTCTGACTCCGTCTCTCTACACCCAGCACCCTCTATAAGGTGAAGAAGTCTACAAATTGGTGGAAGAATAATTATTTTCCTCCATTTTCGTCACCAGAGTGTTGACTGTTTTTTTGGTTGGTGTACAAAGCCTTCTAAAATTAGAATTAAACAATTCAAATTAAACATATTGGGGTTCAGAATCCAATATCAGCCACCACGGATCAATTACGTTGGAGCCGACCTCCTCTTTCCTCTGCCCTTCCTAAACCGTCTTCAGATACTTCCATATCGTCCTGTCCGTTACGACTGTCTGAGGCCGACCCCGTCACAAATTTTCACACGGGAACACATATTTTCAAGGTTTTCAGCAGTTTGATGTGCTGACAAACTGCTCCTTCTGCAGCTCTGAGCTCATCCTGTGGGCCCCTCGGACGTGAGGACTTCCCATGAGCACGCGCCTCCGCCCCCCCCCCACCCCAACTCCAGACGGACACGCTTTACATTTCGCTGGTCCCCCATCAACGTGGATGATGACCAGCCTCGCGCCTCTCCTGCGCTACACAGAAACCGCGGTTGGGTTCGCCGTACCCTCAGACATCCATTACAAGGAAATATGAAAGTAAACTGTGCTATCTCCCCCGTTGTTTGCTCTTTATTATGCATCAACAGAAAACACTTAGCATGTAAAATGAACGTGAAAATTATTCCCGGGGTAAACTATAAACACAGAAGTTACCCCGCACATTTAGCCTCTTTTTCTTTTTTTTCCCCCCTCCTTCCCCTAGATCAGAGTGTAATTGCCAGTAATCAGGTCTGTTTGCTGCTGATAAAACCACTCTGAATGCGAGGAACCCTCTTTGTGTGATGACTCAATTATGCCAGAAGTGGCTCATCAAACCTGGCCCATCAGCTGCTTTAATAAATAAGGAGCAAAACTTGCTGCAGGCGCATTATAATTCCATTCATTCCATAATTAAATCCATTCCAGTTTTAACCCTTCGCTCAGTGTGCCTCTGGAAGAGGAAACAAAAAAAACAAAAAAACTTGGGAGGCAGGGTGGGGGTGGGGGAGGGGTCGGAGGGGGGGAGAGGGGGGTCACACACACCAGACAGTGACCTTGCACAGAGCACCCATCCGTTTCCCTATAACTCAAAATGATACCGCCGCAGAGGGGTGGGGAGAAATAGGCTTCCTCCGGTGAAAAGGATGGGTATCAGTGTGGATACAGGCGCCATAGTTGGTTATTTATTTATTTATTTTTAACGTATGCATTGTTTCCGCGTGCAGCCTTACTCGGTAATTACGTTAAAAAAAAGAGAAGAAGAATAATCTAATCATAACAGTTGGTCGGGTGAGCGCGCGCCACTGACATTTTGAAATCTTATTTTGCGTAATCTCATTTTGGCCTCCGTCGTCTTCGCCCGTGCCCCCCCCCATCTAAAGGAAAATGTAAACAATGTGATTCATTTTGTGGTCTTCAAAATCTTCTGCCGCAACGCCGGCCTACTTTATTGGCCTCAAGGTGAAGTATCAGCATAGTGCCATTGAGTTTTACTCTATCACAGTAATGTCTGTGTTAATTACATGAGAGTGTCCCAAGTGCACGGATAAGCTGGGAACAGGGAGCGAATGGAGGGGGATGCGATGACTCAAGGTCAATAATGAATATCCACTGCAGCTGCACAGTCTTAAGGCTCTGCAAAAAAGAAAAAAAGATATTAATAATCATAGCTCATCTTTGCAGCTAAATGTGTTTGGTAGCAGTTGTGTTTGCGAGAGCAATAGCGGCAGCATCCTCGTTCACCATCTCAACTTGGACACAGCCTTTCTGACAATGGTGCGAGGCAATGGTTATTCATGATGGTTGGACCGGGGACCGGGGAGGGTCTATCACCCCCCCCCCCAGTCATAGCCCTTTCTCTCCTCCGTCGTGGTGGGAATGCTAGCAGATGGGTTAGGGGGAATGGGTTGGGCTCAAGGACAGCTAGCAGCCAGATTAACACATAGAAAATCACATGGACCCCCAGCAATCGGGCACGCCTCCGTTCCCCCCTGAGAAATCTGCCCCTACGCGTGGGCAAGGGGGTCCTCGGAGATGCACTATTTGTGTTAGACTAGGGATGGGGTTGGGGCAAGGGTGTAAGGCGGGGGGGGGCGAGCCGAAATATGATTCAGCAGATGACAAACTGGCTCTTAGGAGAGAGTCGTTTTTTTCTTATGCTAATGACATGAAGCTCCCCTCCCCTCCCCACTTTTTGGGGGGTTTTCAGGGGAATCGCACTGCAAGCTATAATTATGAAGACCGTTTTTTTTGTTTGGGGGGAGATATTTTTTTCCTCTTGAAAGCGAACAGAAATAAATAATTCCGTAATAAGATCTGTGAAGTGAAGAGGCTTAATGCACTCATTGTGTTCATCCTTGTTTTCCCACTTGGATTTCTGGTATTAATTAGAGGCACGCAATTTGATCTCTGTCAAGCAATCAATTTGCACTGCGCTCCTCGTTACATGCGAGGTGCTAATATCACCTCACCCGCCGTCTCTGACTGCACGCTCACCACGGTCCCGCTGATGGAAGCGGTAAAAGAAGTTTGTGAAGGAGCTCGGGGGGGGGGGGGTCAGTGTGTGCGTGTGTGTATATATGTGTTTATTGCAGGATACAGATTGTAATGGTCAAACCGGTGACGTGTGTGTGATTTATTACAGAGAATGAGTTACATGCTCACCTCCTGAAAGCCAAGAGTTGCGAGCACATCGACCGAGGCAGACGTGGATCTGGCAGCTTACCAAATACGGTGCCCGGAAAAGTACAGTTAAAGGTAAACTTCTCACACAAACATGGGGGATAAAGACAGCGCAACGTAAAGATAGCAAACCTGCCATTTCTCACCGTTGTTCCAAAATAACGTCACGTTTTTCCACGGTAAATACTGGCGTGGGCTATATGAAGAGGTGAACACGTGTGCCGGGGGGATGGATAAGGTGCACGGTTGTTTGGTGCGAGTTCTGCACTGACCGTGACGACAACATACCGAGATAGTTTTCCACATATGCAAGGTGTGGGTAGGTGTTCATACTGCAGAGTCTGCTTCTTTTTTTTTTTATAAAGCGGTGAAGTAAAGTTTCTCTGATATATTGCTCCATATAAACCCAACGGCAACATTTAACTTAGACGGTAATTCCTGATTCTCATGCCTTAAATCTTTAATGGAAAGTTTAGATAGCCGAGGTCTATTATGGCCTTTGGATAGAATGAAAGGAATTCTTGGCAGCTGTGTGCTGGATAAAGGCCTTATTACAGCACACCAACACTGGTATTAACCTATGGATTTGCCTACACGACCATTTTATCTGCTGATACGTAAGTTAGCAAACTGGTGCGAGACCATCAAAGAGTTCAGTGCTACTGAATGTTCAGCTCCACTGCTTCACAGCACTGAACAATGCTTTCCATTCATTTGAATATTGCAGAATTGTATTAATTGATGCCACATGAAGGTCTCTGCAAGTGAACTGTGAGATCTGTTGATTTGGGCGTTATTTTGCATTGGTGAAAAAGGCGCCACATACACGGTTTTAAGTCAGATACGGGGGCCAACATCCAAAACAAAAAGAAGCAGCTGTTTGACCCCGGTTGTGTTTATTTGCGTTGCTTCTGCAAAGATCTCCTCACGTTGCCATGTCGACGGGACCCGTCACACCGACTTAAGCATCTACGGAGGCTTTTCTGGTCCTCCCTCTGATTCCACGTGTGCGGGGTTACACACAACTGCTGGTCATTTTAATGTCAGCAGTGCATCCATGGTACCCCTCGCAATAAGAAATAGGTTTACTGCTGGGATAGGCTCCAGCATCCCGCGAACCCAGTTGGGATAAGCGGCTTGGATAACAGAACAGATGCCATAAAAAGCTGCTTCTTTTTTTTTTTGGCCCATCAGGCCCAAACTTGAATGTAAACCTGAATATACAGCTGTTCTGGAAACCGTAAAGTCACAATATCATCCAACGTCAGCGAACTCGTATCCAAGTCAAAGTTCCCATCTATTAGAAAAGGTAAATATTGGGGCGTCCGAGTGGCGTAGCGGTCTATTCCGTTGCCTACCAACTCGGGGATCGCCAGTTCAAATTCCCATTTTACCTCCGGCTTGGTCGGGTGTCCTTACAGACACATTCGGCCATGTCCGCGGAAGGGAGGCCAGATGTGGGTATGTGTCCTGGTCGCTGCACTAGCGCCTCCTCTGGTCGGCCAGTCAGGGCGCCTGTTCGGGGGGGAGGGGGAGCTGAGGGGTAGCATGATCCTCCTACGTGCTACGTCCCCATGGCGAAACTCCTCACTGTCAGGTGAAAAGAAGCGGCTGGCAACTCCACATGCATCGGAGGAGGCGTGTGGTAGTCTGCAGCCCTCCCCGCATCGGCAGAGGGGGTGGAGCAGCGACCGGGACGGCTCGGAAGAGTACAATTCGGAGAAAGGAGAAAAAAAAATCATCAAACATCAGCTAGCTCGTAGCCGAGTCAAACTTCTCGTCTGCAAGGCTCAGCGTTTTCGGGTTTTATTTTTCAAAGCCATCCAGCATGCTGAATTTCGCCACAAGGGGACATTGTTACATAACCTCACACGAACAGGAACAACTTTTGGCTCAGTGGAAACATAAAATCCGGGCGAAAATCAGTTTGAACCCATCTGCTCCTTTTAAAAAATCTGGGTATTTTTCGGCCAAACTCGGTAAAAACCGAAAACGCGGAGCCTTGCTCGTCTGTTAGAAAAAAATCATATCGATTCCGATTTGCGTTTCACTGTCCCGGAAGGCACAGCGGTGACTCGAATGGATCATTTACGCCCGTTTCACTTTCCAACATATTTCAGGTCTCCGCAGAAGATTCGAACCGTCGACAGAATGACCCCATAAGCATATAGTAGAGAAATACTCTCTTCCGGGCGATAAAGCGCCATGATAAAATACCGCCCGCGTGTCCGTGAGACCGGCGTGGATGACTGACGTGAGGAGAGCTGCTTCTGTGGGCCACGGCCAAAACATGGGACATCGATGACCACGTTCAAACAAGCACGCTTACCACATAATTTACAATTTAACTCATTTGTTTGCGTCACAATCTCGTCCCCCCTGCCGTAACAGCAAAGTTATAAACAAACCCATGCCAAAAAAAAGTGAATGCATGTGTGTGGAAAAGTGTTAGCGGCTAATGAGCTACATTAGTTTTTACAGAATGTAATCTATAGTGTTGGGGAGTTGTTTGTCTCAATAGGCCCCAGTAATCAAAAGTAATGAACCTATTACGAGCGGGACCTCCGAGGGCCCGGCGTGGCATTAAGAGTGTGGCACATAAAAGGTTTATTAAAGGAAATTAAGGTCCATCACTGCCACACCTGCTCCCCTATTATAAATGTATGACAGGTCAGCGCCTTCAATCACAACAGCAAACGAGAGAGAGGAGTCATGTTTCCCATTACCGGGGGAGAGCGGCGGCGTATCCTATGACTCACACATCTCACTGGCCTGTGACCACTATACGCCACCATCAGCCGGCAATAATTATATTTAATAGGTTTTATTTGGGACCCACCAGCAACAGACAGGGAGAGTGGATGGATTTTTTAGCAACTATTCCTGTCTGAACACACACTGTTTGGCACCGCGTTCGCACTTTAGTGTCATTATTATGTGTCATTATGTTTCCTCGCCCCCCCCCCAAAGTTTGTTTTCGCTCGCCGAACGCGCAAGAGTGTCAACACCACGCGGTGTTTTTTTGCATGTTATTGGATTTTGGTGGCACTTTGTGACCCCCCCCCCCTCTCCCCCTCCCCCACCATCATACTGCAAACCCAAACTCGCACGGCTTGCGAACAACCGCTGCCCGCTGTGACCGACTTCCTCCGCACGTTGTGATTAACCCGCCCGCGGTCTAAGCTGTGGTCGTGGCCATTTCATAAATCAGCAAAAAGACAGGGATGGTTTTCTCAGTGGCCTTACTTGTTTACGCCACCTTTTATTTGTTTACTCCACCTTTTATTTGTTTACTCCACCTTCTATTTGTTTACTCCACCTTCTATTTGTTTACTCCACCTTCTATTTGTTTACTCCACCTTCTATTTGTTTACTCCACCTTCTATTTGCAGATGGACCCTGAGGGCGAGGAACAAGCTCTGCACACATGTAACAGCAGCACAGGTGAGTGCAGAAGCCCTATTTTTGGCATGCCTTTTAACCACACACACACACACACACACACACACACACACACACACACACACACACACACACATACACGCACGCACAAACACACACACACACTCAAATTCAAATACAGGCACACATACACATTAAACTTTAAATACAAGTACACTCACACACACACAAACCCTCTTGCACACACACCCTCTCTCTCTCTTGCACACACACACACACACACACACACATATAAACACACACACCATCTCTCTTGCTTGCACACACACGCACACACACCCTCTCTCTTGAACACACACACCCTCTTTCTTGCACATACACACACACCCTCTCTCTTGAACACACACACCCTCTCTCTTGAACACACACACCCTCTTTCTTGCACATACACACACCCTCTCTCTTGAACACACACACACCCTCTCTCTTGCACATACATACACACACACACACACACACACACCCTCTCTCTTGCACATACACACACACACACTCTCTCTCTTGCACACACACGCACACCCTCTCTCTCTCTCTCTTGCGCGCACACACACACACACACACACACACACACACACACACACACACACACACATTCTCTCTCTCCACACACACACACACAAACCCTCTCTCTTGCGCACACACACACACACACCCTCTCTCTTGCACGTGCACACACATGCACAAACCCTCTCTTGCGCACACACACACACACACACACACACACACACACACATTCTCTCTCTCTCTCCACACACACAAACCCTCTCTCTTGCGCACACACACACACACACACCCTCTCTCTTGCGCGCGCACACACACACACACACACACACACACACACATTCTCTCTCTCCACACACACACACACAAACCCTCTCTTGCGCGCGCACGCACACACACACACACACACACACACACACCCTCTCTCTCTTGCACGTGCACACACACACACACACACACACAAACCCTCTCTCTTGCACACACACACACGCATGCACACACACATGCCACTTATCAGTATGGGCTGGGGTGTCAGTTCAACAATCCAACGTTAGCGTTGTCAGTCGTGTGTGTCAGTTGTGCGTGTGTGTGTGAAGAGCGCTGCACTGCCGTGTCATTATTCAGAGGGGAATAACGGCATTAAACTGCAGCACCGGCTCAAATTAGTTAAGCAGTGTGTGCATATTGTGTGATTGAAAACCTCTAGACTGGATGTGTCATTATGCAAGTGTTGAGGGCCCGTGAGGCCTGCCGGCTCAGGCTGGAGCCATTACTGAAGCTGGGGGTCCAGGATGTGTTATTACTGGCCCTGCTTCACGGGAGTAGGGGTGGAAGCTGTGAATGAGATTTGCATGGGCCTCTGGGAAAATTGATTTACCCTTTTAGATCATGTTGTCAAAGCTGTCAGAGGATGAACCGCTGCTGGTGTCCCAGAGAACGAGCAGATTGAATGAGAAGCTTCTCAGCTCAGTGAGGACACCTCCTCTCTAGCCCCTCCCTGGTCGTGTCTCTCTAGCGCCTCCCTGGTCGTGTCTCTCTAGCGCCTCCCTGGTCGTGTCTGCAGGCTCTGCAAAAGGGAAAATATAACAAGTCTGTAGTTAAGGATAGATTAAATACATTTTTATTCGATGCGACTGCACCACTTCGGACTTGAAATATGGGGTGTCTGGGTAGCATAGCAGTCTATTCTGTTGCCTACCAACACGGGGATCGCCGGTTCAAATCCCTGTGTTACCTCCGGCTTGGTCGGGCGTCCCTACAGACACAATTGGCCGTGTCTGGGGGTGGGAAGCTGGATGTGGGTGTGTGTCCTGGTCACTGCAGTGGTGCCTCCTCTGGTCGGTCGGGGCGCCTGTTCGGGACGGGGGCGGGGGGGGGGGGAAATAGCGTGATCCTCCCTGGCGAAACTCCCTCACTGTCAGGTGAGAAGAAGCGGCTGGCGAGTCCACATGTATCGGAGGAGGCATGTGGTAGTCTGCAGCCCTCCCTGGATCGGCAGAGGGGGTGGAGCAGTGACCGGGACGGCTCGGAAGAGAGGGGTAATTGGCCAAGTGCAATTAGGGAGAAAAAGGGGGAAATTTAAAAAAAAAGAAAGAAATATGGATTTAGAATTCTGAGGACAACTATACCTTTCCTTATCTGTATGAGAATAAAGGCTAAGAGTAAGTCGTACCGTGTCACGACTTTCCAAAATGACCCCAAAAGTTGGGAGCCTGGGTCTGGAATCAAGAACACGTCCCTTTTGACAGAGTCAGCGTATGAGTCGTCCACACGGTGGACATGTAGACGTGACTGTTAACTGGTTTTTCTTGCCCTTCATTTCCAGTGCTGGCCGACTGCATCGCCGAGACGCCCAGGTAAAAGTTAATGACTTGATGTGGAAACGAACAGTAAAATGATGACTTGGGACTAATGCTTCTTCCTCAGCTCATTAATGTGGCGCATCAAGGGGGCTTTTCTCCCATTAGCATAATTTTATGGATAAATCTGTCCTGAACATCCCTGCATTAGCACGTGTGATTGATTCTTCCCTCATGTCGTCCCTGCATGCCAACAAAACGTAGCATTCTTCAGTTTTCCAGTTTTCTCACTCATCCCTCCAGCTTTAGAAGCAACACTTCAAGTATTTCAAGTGCGTCACATTTTGCCATTTGGAACTTTCAAACGAGCCAACTGCTAGCTAGAACCGGCCACATACACTTCTGTTGACCCCCGTGCCTCCTTTCATCCATTGTCCCCTTCCCTTCCAGCCCATATGGGTCCGTGGCGAGGAAGAGGAGCGCCCAGGAAGGGGTGCAGGGCGCCCCCGTAAACAAGAGAAAGTCCTTGCTGATGAAGCCGCGGCACTACAGCCCCAGCGAGGCCTGCGAGGAGGAGAGCGAGGACCTGGCAGCGCCACAGGACAAAGAAGAGCTGAGGAACACTGACACTCCAGCAGGTAAACAGATGTCCTGTTGTTTTGTCTGTTTTGATGAACAATTGACGCTGAATTTTAAAATCCCATCTGTTGCATTCATATCCACCCCCCAACCACCCTCCCCCCCCTTCTGCCATCAGCCAGCAGCAGCAGTCATTGTGCACTGGAAGTGAAAGACTACACTGCTGGGTCCACATTAGTTGTGTCTCGCGTTCTCAAATTGAAGTTTTGACAGCTGATCTGCCATGATAGTTTTGGCAGGGCTCGGCCCTCGTTTGATGCGGCCAGATTCCACACCTCTCATCTGTCTCTCTTTTTTTTTTATCGCCATGCCAAGTCCATCGCATGCATGGAATGAAAATTTAAAAAAAAGGGGGGGGGCACTTCATTTGTTCACTCTGTTCCTGGTTAAAAGTCGTTTAATTTTCTTCCCTCGTTTGTGCAGAGGTTGCACTGGTACGAAGAGCAGATCAGCGGCAAGCGAACGAGGCGCCGCCTCACATTTCTGTTATTTTACTACCGGTATTGTACCTGGCATGTGATCGGTTCATCAACAACCGAGGAAAACATTTAGGAAATGTAATTTTTTTTTTTTTTTTAGGAAACAAACATTTTTAGTTTTTTTTTATGAATTGAATTTTAGACATTTTGGCAACAGTACCCCGGGTTTACATGCGCATTCTCACCCACTACAATCTGCACTGATTTGGTATATTTTTAAAGCTGTAACTAAGCAACAAACGTAATTGTCCCTTTCAAAAGCTTTTGTTAGGCCCTCTAACACAGTCTAATACATAATTAGGCATAATGTCCACAGCTCATTACAGTACACACGTGTGTAGTTAAATAGACCGGGAGAGTGGCTCGCTCAGCGGCGAGGATTCACTGCAACAGGAGTTTATTTGTTTCTTGGGCTCATATTACATTACAATTTTCTTAGTAATTCATAGTGCCGCATCGGTTTTGCCTTTGTTTGCGGTTATTTTTTCACATCCTACACACATTTTCCCCCGCTTTTATCCACAAACATTGATGAACTGTATAATTATTTGCAGTAGCCTTACATTCAGGGGGGCTAGCTGTTAAAACACAATGCCCGATGTTAACAACGATAAAGATGGAGTAAGGACTTGTTTTTCCCATCACTGTCGGATTTGGGGAGGGGGGGGGGTGTATTTTAATTTTTTTCTAGTAAAAGGAGGATGGCCTCAGACTGGCGACACTAAGAATTTCACAGAGCGAGGCCGGACATATCTGCATTTTAACAAAAAGAGAGAAAAATAAGCCTCTCGTTTGGTCGATACACGCTGCGTTCAAATCTAGCCAACTCCGGCCCTGCTGCAGAGCGCCGGTAATGGCTGTTCTGGAGGACAAACTGTTCACCTGTTCCAACACACAAACCACCACAGGGATCCAAGTTATTTTTTCTGTCAGTCTGTTTTTTCCTTTTCTACACTAATGTGTGTGTGAATATGTGTGCACGTGCATGCATATGTGCTTGTGTCTGTGTACCCTTGCATATATATATATATATATATAGATAGATAGATAGATAGATAGATGGATAGATAGATAGATAGAGATATAGATATATATTTATTTGCTGTAACTAAGCGTCCCTCTCTGATTTGAGTCTCTCCTTCAGCCGGGGTTATCTTTCAGTGCACCTGTACAAATATTTTGACCAGCTGGGAAACTGATTCAAATGCGTGGCAGTCTCGAGAAGAAATTCCCACTGTCTAAATGCTGCCAACACGTAATGCAATAAACCCAGACCAAGTGAAATAAGATTACAAACTCCATTATGCACAATAGGCTATAAAGTCGTGTATTTCCAAAAACAATTTTGAGGTTTTATATCGGGGCCACTCAATTCGTGTCATTAATTTCAAAAGCTGTTTTTGTGGGGGGGATTAAGATTTTGCGCCGTCCCCATTAATAACCGGTGGTTGTGTGATAATGCTTGTATCTACAGCATCCTCGGCCGTGTGTGATCTGATGCTGACGTCGTACCATCGACCTATCGAATCCCTCACACCACTCCCCCGGGCTACTTTTGGTCTGGTCCATGATGTCTAGCCACTTAAGAGGATAGTCCAACAGTATAGCCTACTTATACTAAAAACCCTTATGGTCCAAACAGCTTTAGCAAAGCGTTAAGTTTGAATGGTTTTGGAGGATCAGGGGAGATTTTGTTTGAATCAATCCAGATGATAGTTTTTGATAGCTTTCCATTGTTAATCATTGACCGTGATTTGATATAATCAGTGGTGTTACAGAAAGCGTTATGTGTGAGGCATTTAGAGGGTTGGGGCTCTCTCTTTGTCTGTTCCAGTGCTGGGGCTTACCATTCACACACAGCTTTAAACAATCTTGTAGCTCACTGGATTTCAGGCTTTCCACTAAAAAAAAACAAGACTAGGTCAAAAGCCCTAGTATAGGGCTGCACCGTGTATGGTCAATGTTCTGAATTGTGGCCAATTTGTTACAGGGACGGTCAAGTAGCAGCGTCCATAATGTGAATTCCTGGATATTAAACCTGCAGTGAGGAACTCTCGTCGCCCCCTTCTGGCAGCGAGAGTAACTACACAAACACTGTCGACGCGCGCTTAGTTACTGTAACCGGTTATTTTCTTGCCCGGTGCGGGATTCGATACGAGGTGTACTGCACCACAAGGCGACATCACTAACCGCTCGGCTAAAGGGTCAAACGTCTTATTAGTAGTTTACAGTCGTCACCCTCCCCGGAAGCGCGCCCTCGCACTTGTTCTTCCCGCGCTCCGAAGAGACTCCTGAGGATCTGCACACTTCCGGATCCCACCGCTGCCACCAATGTAACCGGTTATTTTCTTGCCCGGTGCGGGATTCGAGACGGGGTGTACTGCACCACAAGGCGACGTCACTAACCGCTCGGCTAAAGGGTCAGACCCGTTAGCTAGGGGCTAACGTGTCTTATTAGTAGTTTACATTACGTAATAGTTACAAAAATACAAAGAAATGTCCACAGTTCCGAGGCAATAATCCCTTCTTTGGGTTGAGCCAATAGCCTACTCCAAATATTATACAAATACCAACCTGTCCAAGAGCAGTAATGCGACACGCGTGTCTGCCGTCACGACCTTCTCTTCTTTCGCTACTCTCCAATGAGGAAAAGCCACGTCAACGGTTAGCCATGTTTGTCCCGCCATCAATCGCTTTCTTTTCTTTATTTTTTTACTTGAAGCCTTCCTCTGAACGCTGAGTTTCTTTTTTCCCCCCTCCGGAATATCAAAAACTACCTCGCTGCTTCAGCTCTGGCAAAGAAATCGCGTCCGTCCGTTCGTTTGTTTGTTAGCGCCCATTTCTGCGCGACCGAAGCGTTCCCGTGCCTCTGATTGGCTAACACTAACCCTGACCCCGCCCTAACCAATCGGAGGCACGGTTTGCCGGTTGACGTAAAATGCGTCACTACCGGTGCGCCAGCGCGGGAAAGTCACTAAAAACGCCAGTTAGTGATGTCGCCTTGTGGTGCAGTACACCCCGTATCGAATCCCGCTCCGGGCAAGAAAATAACCGGTTACATTGGTGGCAGCGGTGGGATCCGGAAGTGTGCAGATCCTCAGAAGTCTCTTCGGAGCGCGGGAAGAACAAAGCGCGGGGAGAGGGTGACGACTGTAAACTACTAATAAGACACGTTAGCCCCTAGCTAACGGGTCTGACCCTTTAGCCGAGCGGTTAGTGATGTCGCCTTGTGGTGCAGTACATCCCGTATCGAATCCCGCAGCGGGCAAGAAAAAACCGATTACACTATGTTCGAGTAAAAAGGAAAAAAGGCTATAAATGCAAAGACGACATTTTCCACTCATACCTTGGGATGTTTGATTTGCTAGAGAACGTAATGATAACTGTGCCAGTTGTCTGTTAGCTCCCCCTCCTCTTTTATCGGGTTCTGTCTGCGGATGTCTCTTTTTTCTGAGACTCACTCCGCTGAGTGTTTTGTCAAGAGCGGTTATCTGGGTGCTTTGACTGTGGGCTGCCCCTCATGTCTACCGGCGCATGGAGAGCTGTTTCCTCTCCTGCTCTGCTCTATACTAGACAGTTACAGTGTGTAACCACATGTGAGAAGAGCACTAAAATATTCCGTTCACTCGTTAGCATGCAATTCATGTTGACTGAGCTGGAACTGCCGCGCTAATTAATTTTGAAAGCGCCACGGCACATGCCGAAACTCCCACTTCCGTGTTTACCAGACGTCATTTCAGTGACGTCGCTGGTCACCTGATCCAGCGGCCCAATCGTGTAACTTGATCACTCACAGAACACGATCGTGGGTAGACCTTATCTACTGGCCACCCAGTAGATAGGAGCTTACACTGGGAGTATCCAATTTATGATTACAAATCTTATTAATCTTACAATATTATCTTGAAAGATGTTTTCATTATTTGTTGTTATTATTATTATTATTATTAGTTATTGTTACAGTCAGTAGAGGTGACTCCAAACATTTAAAAACAGCACAAGTAATTTGCCACGTGTATTGTATCACTTTATGGCCGTCATCTCATGATGTGGCCAGTGCTTAATAGAGCCTGATCCTGTGTTGGAAATGACATTTTTAGTTTCAAAGAACTACTTCTGAACTGCAGTGGTACCATTTCCTAAATGTAGACCATTTCTCAGAGCGTTTGATATCATTGCTGTTACTGATATGTTCTGT
>NC_079224.1:9248913-9333913 GCF_029633865.1 Lampris incognitus | reverse complement strand
AATTAGACCACTTGGAAAGGTATTTAATGTGGTCATTTTAAAAGAACTCTGATTTGTGTGTAAAAAGGGAAAACATCAAAAGACGGGTATTTGGCGAAGGGAGCTGGTCTCTGCGGTGGCAGTGAAACAAGGAGATTTCCACTCCATAAAGCTCTAACGTACACAAAAGGACATTTGTGTAATCACATCAAAAGAGGAAATACAATCGGCCTTCTTTCCCAATTACAACTAGTCGTCTTTTCTTTTTTTTTTTTTGTCGAACATGTGGTGTTGCATTTTGTTTCTACACGGCTTGGCATGTACAAAAGAAAACCCCAAATTGTCGCGTGAAGCCGCATCTTGTGTGCTGCAGATGGTGACATGATCCAGCGCGGCTGCGCCCACCTGCAGGAGGCGTGGATTAAACCCGTCGGCTGAAGTCATTATCGGAAATCTTTTATTCACACAAAACCGGGGGGCAAACTCTTCCTGAAGTGCTCAGCGCGAGCCGCGTGTTAAAACCCTCGACGAGACCCCGGATCCCCTCCGCTAGCGTCCCCCGATGTGGCCTCCCGGCGGCCCCCTTGTCCTGCATTCTGAATTATTTCACAGGAACGTGAAATCGATCGGGGCGGCACGGTGGCGCCTCACAGCGAGAAGGTCCTGGGTTCGAGCCCCGGGGTTGTCCAACCTTGGGGGTCGTCCCGGGTCGTCCTCTGTGTGGAGTTTGCATGTTCTCCCCGTGTCTGCTTCCTCCGGGTGCTCCGGTTTCCTCCCACAGTCCAAAGACATGTAGGTCAGGTGACTCGGCCTTACTAAATTGCCCCCTAGGGATGTGTGGGCCCTGTCTGATGGCCCGGCAGCCTGTCCGGGGTGTCGCCCCGCCCGCCTCCAAGTGACCGCTGGGATAGGCTCCAGCATCCCCGCCACCCTGAGAGCAGGGTAAAGCGGTTCGGATAACGGACGGATGGATGAAATCGATCGAATCCTCGTCCCGGCGATGTACTCGGGGGCGGCGGCGGCGGCGGGTATCGTAGATTATTCAAGGTTTCCACACCTACGTAGCACAGATCCCCGCGTCCCAGCTTGCGGAGCTGAGAAACGTGGCGGTGTACCAGGTAGCAGCCCACCGCATGAATAAAACAGTGTCGGCAAGTTAATCATCTGCTCCTGTTTACCGCTTAGTTGTCTCGCACAGAGTCACAAATGTGCACAAAAAAAACACAACACAACACAAAGAGACGAATATGAAGCTCTCCTCGCCGGTCTGTGATATGCTGGAATATGAAACACACCACAGCAGAAGCAGCAGAGGGACCGTTTGGGCCGGAACACCATGTGACCCCCGTGTGCCGTCCAGCACAGTAGGCCGGGATCGGACCCGCGTGGGATGATACATCACAGTTCGCTGTGATTTCAGCCCGAACCGTCAGCTCCTCTCTCCGCCGGCCGAGGAGCAGAACCGGTCTCAAACCGGCCCTTTAGCTTTGCCCCGATGTCACTGGGATTACGCAGACACTTCAGCGAGCGGCCGGCTAATTAGCGCGGGCGGCAATTAATCCGAGAGGCCGTATTTCCTCACGAGTAACATTAATAAATAACGGCTTAATGAGACGAATGATTTAATTTTGGTCCAATGAAGGAATTTCAACATTTCATTAGATAAAGGAATATATAGAAAAATGGGGGGGAAAAAAAGAGAAAAACTCATCAGGAAGTAGTCACGTCCCGGCCTTTTAACTCGGGGCGAGTAACACATCTGTCAGCGGGGGAAACCTATGCTGCGTTAAGCTTTTTTAATTTTTGTTATCATAACGATGACCTAAAACCTGCAACCCCAGCTGCCATCTTGGTTGTGTGTGTCCTAGAAAACGGATGACACAGCTGTTACTGGAAGGCTACACACCCGTGATTACTGCAGTGTGTGTGTGTGTGTGTGTGTGTGTGTGTGTGTGTGTGTGTGTGTGAATCATAAGTGGAATTAACTCTGCCCTGGTGTGGTACATTTCCCAGTATTAGGAAATCACTGCCTTGTTTAAACGTTATTTAAATAGACGTTATGTGTGTGTGAAACGGTGCGGTCGGGTTCGAGTTCACCGCCACAACCCGGTCAAGTTAATGACACGAGTCCTCTTTTATTAACGGTCCTTCCAGGGTCGGCGGACGGCTAAGAGTTGTCCCCCGGTCTTATCGGCACACTTCCGATTCGTTTTCCGCCATCCAGTTGACTTGACTGGAGTCGTGTCAAACGAGAACTCGACCCCCCCCCCCCGTTCACGCCTCTCTGTTAACGTATGTGACTGACCGGCTTCCCCCCCCGCAGGACATGCATATCGAGGTGGACGAGAACGGCACCCTGGACCTGAGCATGAAGAAGTGTAAGGAGAACGTCAGAGCCAAGGCGAAGGCGCCTTCGGAGGAGCCGCCGTGCCCTCCCGAGGCTGCGGGCGCCAAGGCGGGCGGCGTGCTCGTCGGCCCGGCCTTCTACCACGGCCTGTGCGAGCGGGACGCCTGGGACAGCCCGTTCCCCATCAACTTCAGCAAGACACAAGTGGCGCACGACAAAGAGGTAAAAACCCGCCGTCTCACACGGCCGTCGCCTTGGGAAACGACCCGAGAACACGCACGCGGGCGTGCGTTTCCAACCTCGCGAGAGCTCAGCGGCGAAATGACACCGCCGGCACGCGAAGGGTACACATCACCGTCGGTGTGCAGTTGTGCATCAAGACGACACGATTTCAATTACAACAACAGCAAACACGATGCCGGGCATCGCTCCGCATCCTTGTGGTTGTCTGCAGGCGTGGGATGGAGAAGTCTGAGGAACAGGAATGCTGTTAGGATTTACCAGAGAAACAGGAATGCTGTTAGGATTTCCCCAGAGAAACAGGAATGCTGTTAGGATTTCCCCAGAGAAACAGGAATGCTGTTAGGATTTCCCAGAGAAACAGGAATGCTGTTAGGATTTCCTAGAGAAACAGGAATGCTGTTAGGATTTCCCAGAGAAACAGGAATGCTGTTAGGATTTCCCCAGAGAAACAGGAATGCTGTTAGGATTTCCCCAGAGAAACAGGAATGCTGTTAGGATTTCCCAGAGAAACAGGAATGCTGTTAGGATTTCCTAGAGAAACAGGAATGCTGTTAGGATTTCCCAGAGAAACAGGAATGCTGTTAGGATTTACCAGAGAAACAGGAATGCTGTTAGGATTTCCCAGAGAAACAGGAATGCTGTTAGGATTTCCCAGACGAAGCACCAAAAATGTGCCCAAATAACTTCGGGGAGACTCAGGTGACTGCGGTTCACTGAAATAAGAGGCCTGAATATGGCCGCTCTGCAACCTTTCGTTACTTTCAAAATGGACGTTGACGTTATCTGACATGTCCTGCATGATCTGACGTGTCTATAATAAAGGTTCATGTGCCAACACGGGGATCACCGGTTCGAATCCCTGTGTTACCTCCGGCTTGGTCGGGCGTCCCTACAGACACAATTGGCCGTGTCTGCGGGTGGGAAGCCGGATGTGGGTATGTGTCCTGGTCGCTGCACTAGCGCCTCCTCTGGTCGGTGGGGGCTCCTGTTCAGGGGGGAGGGGGAACTGGGGGGAATTGTGTGATCCTCCCACGCGCTACGTCCCCCTGGTGAAACTCCTCACTGTCAGGTGAAAAGAAGCAGCAGGCGACTCCACATGTATCAGAGGAGGCATGTGGTAGTCTCTGCAGCCCTCCCCGGATCGGCGGCCGGGGCGGCTCGGAAGAGTGGGGTAATTGGCCTAGTACAACTCGGGAGAAAAAGGGGGAACCCCCCCCCCAAGAAAAAGGTCCCTGTGAAACCAACACTGTGAGAGGAGACAATGGCCTCTCTCCTCATAAACCTGTGAAGTATGTGGGGGGAAACTGGCCAGCCTGGTTGCAGCAGGGGGTTATGGGAGTCTTCACCAGTGTTCAGCGTTGGTAGTCTTCACCAGTGTTCAGCGTTGGTAGTCTTCACCAGTGTTCAGCGTTGGTAGTCTTCACCAGTGTTCAGCGTTGGGAGTCTTCACCAGTGTTCAGCGTTGGTAGTCTTCACCAGTGTTCAGCGTTGGGAGTCTTCACCAGTGTTCAGCGTTGGGAGTCTTCACCAGTGTTCAGCGTTGGTAGTCTTCACCAGTGTTCAGCGTTGGGAGTCTTCACCAGTGTTCAGCGTTGGGAGTCTTCACCAGTGTTCAGCGTTGGTAGTCTTCACCAGTGTTCAGCGTTGGGAGTCTTCACCAGTGTTCAGCGTTGGTAGTCTTCACCAGTGTTCAGCGTTGGGAGTCTTCACCAGTGTTCAGCGTTGGTAGTCTTCACCAGTGTTCAGCGTTGGTAGTCTTCACCAGTGTTCAGCGTTGGGAGTCTTCACCAGTGTTCAGCGTTGGGAGTCTTCACCAGTGTTCAGCGTTGGTAGTCTTCACCAGTGTTCAGCGTTGGGAGTCTTCACCAGTGTTCAGCGTTGGGAGTCTTCACCAGTGTTCAGCGTTGGGAGTCTTCACCAGTGTTCAGCGTTGGGAGTCTTCACCAGTGTTCAGCGTTGGTAGTCTTCACCAGTGTTCAGCGTTGGTAGTCTTCACCAGTGTTCAGCGTTGGTAGTCTTCACCAGTGTTCAGCGTTGGGAGTCTTCACCAGTGTTCAGCGTTGGGAGTCTTCACCAGTGTTCAGCGTTGGTAGTCTTCACCAGTGTTCAGCGTTGGGAGTCTTCACCAGTGTTCAGCGTTGGGAGTCTTCACCAGTGTTCAGCGTTGGGAGTCTTCACCAGTGTTCAGCGTTGGGAGTCTTCACCAGTGTTCAGCGTTGGCTGGGTCTCTTTTTCTCAATGGGAGGTATTCTGCTATAGTCGACACGGAGGCCACTACATGTGAGCCGCTTCTCCGTCCTATTCGGCATCTCTGCCCAAAGGGAAATTCACACGTGGCGGACACACATCATGACCCCTGTGAGGATTACGTCTGACTCCAGGCGGATGTGTGTATTTGTACTACGGCGTGAGTATCCTGTAGCGTAATCGCCTCGCCTCGCCTCGCGGTCCGACCTCCAGCATTAAGGAGCATTAAGTGGGGCTTTCAATTGATTATTCACTTTCAGGTCATCGGAGAGCGTGGTCAAGTCTGAAACCGTCCAGCGGGCTTGTGTGAGCGCATTTGTGTTCTCTGTTGTGTGTCGGCAGGAGGACTGTGACGAGGTCTCCCTGGAGGACCAACACTACCCCGGCGACGCCGGCATGGCCGGCCCCAAAGCCAGCCTGCTGCTGCGAGACACAAAGAAAGAACTGATGAGGTGCGTTGCATTTATACACCGGGTGTGTTTTCCAGCGGGGGCGGGAGGGGGCGGGGGGGGGCGGTGCACATCTTTGGCCATCTTTACCCAGTCATGTGTGCGTAATGTGTGTTTGCCTTTAAAAAGGTCAGTGGACAGATGGTCAGTATTAATAACAAAGTGAATCTCCAGACCACAGACCTTTTGCTTAAATAGGCCAGTGTAACACAAATCACACTGAAACTAACCGTCCGTTTAATACCCTATTATTGGCCGCCCTGTTTACCCATGATGCATCACGTGCCGTCGATGTGTCTGCAGGTTCATGTGGAGGAGAAAATGTTTCTGTTCTGAAGTGAGTTTCTACTCGTATGTCCTGTTGCCAAGCTTACGACCCTTCACTCTCGCAGCTCGGGTGCATGAAATCTTACGCCGACCTGGAAAAAAATCAGGTTTTTCCAAACACGAGGGAATTACTGGGCATGCATAAAGACACATAGGTGAAGGAAGTCGACCACGGGGCTGCGGGGTGCATGACTTGTTTAAAGGGTCGGCCGTGACAGCTGACAGCCAGGCGGGAAGGGGAACTGTGTTGGAAACAAGTGCAAATATCCTCTTGTCAGGTTTGCTTCATTAAGTCTAAAAAATAAAAAGTAAATCCTGCTGCAAGAACGGATACGGGATTAAATGACTTGTGAAGAGGCACGTTTCCGGCACCGTACTGTAAAGAACGACCCCCGTGAGAGAGCGGGGCTGTCCTGTGTCTGCGAGACGGGACGCATCAGGGACGTTAAGACAGTATCACACTGGGTGTTTCGCAGCATCTTCTACTAAATTTCCTGCTGTACTAACTCTTGACCTCAAGCTCCGTAAAAGGGTTGCAATGTTTTAAAAGAAAACAAATCATTCTGCATAAACTTGACAGGTCATGAACGTACCGCGTGCTCTGTATGAAATGCTTTTTTTTTTCTTTCTCTCTTTTCTTTTGAAGCTGCCCAACCCCAGGCTGTGACGGCAGCGGCCATGTTACAGGAAATTATGCATCACATCGAAGGTATTGTGATTAATTGTCCCCTCGTTAGCATCAGCTAGCAGATATATTGACTGGAGACAATGCTGATTGTTAAATGATGATGGTTGCTGATAGGCTGCAGCTTCAAGTTCAGAAATGACACGCTCCACCATCATATTGTTCTACCGATGACCCGCAGAGACTATTTATACAGACTAACTGGAGCAGGTTTTGCGGTAAACCGCATAAAGAGGTGTTGACGCTGTGCTCAGAGTCGGCGCCGCTAACCGTTAGCTCTCCATCCTCCACAGCGTGTCTGGATGTCCCCTGGCTGACAAGACTCTCAAGTCGCTGATGGCGGCCAACTCTCAGGAACTCAAGTACGAGCTTCGAGTCTAACTTCTGCGTCTGTTAAAGGACCGTTCACATTCAAGCGATGCTGCTTGTTGTTAATGTTGGATTAGACGCAGCTTGTTTGTGTTTCAGCATTTTGCATAACATACATTATGCATGCTCTCCGACCTGCTTAACGCTGCGACTCTTCCTGACATATTAACATGATGCCAACACCCGATTTTTTTTCACGAAGATACGTCTGGTGTCTGCGCTCTGTCGTCCTGCAGGTGCCCGACACCCGGATGTGATGGATCTGGCCATGTGACGGGGAACTACGCTTCCCACAGAAGGTACACGCGCCACAAAAACACGCCCAAATACCTCTCAGATGAGCATCAGAGTGACTCGTGTTTGTCTGACAAAATAACCACGATGCTCAGCGACAAAGCGCTCGCTCTACCCTGCAAGCCCTGTTACGCTGCACATCCCCTTGTTAGAGATTTAATTTCTTTTAAACTGAAATGCTGCTCCGTTTCACAATGCTGCAGACCACAAACACAGACCGTATAGTAACGTCCCTGTCAGACAGACCGTATAGTAACGTGTCCGTCAGACACAGACCGTATAGTAACGTCCCCGTCAGACACAGACCGTGTAGTAACATGTCCATCAGACACAGACCGTATAGTAACGTCCCTGTCAGACACAGACCATATAGTAACGTGTCCGTCAGACACAGACCGTATAGTAACGTCCCCATCAGACACAGACCGTATAGTAACGTCCCCGTCAGACACAGACCGTATAGTAATGTCCCCATCAGACACAGACCGTATAGTAACGTGTCCGTCAGACACAGACCGTATAGTAACGTCCCCGTCAGACACAGACCGTATAGTAACGTGTCCGTCAGACACAGACCATATAGTAACGTCCCCATCAGACACAGACCGTATAGTAACGTCCCTGTCAGACACAGACCGTATAGTAACGTCCCCATCAGACACAGACCGTATAGTAACGTCCCCGTCAGACACAGACCGTATAGTAACGTGTCCGTCAGACACAGACCGTATAGTAACGTGTCCGTCAGACACAGACCGTATAGTAACATCTCCATCAGACACAGACCGTATAGTAACGTGTCCGTCAGACACAGACCGTATAGTAACGTCCCCATCAGACACAGACCGTATAGTAACGTGTCCGTCAGACAGACCGTATAGTAACGTCCCCATCAGACACAGACCGTATAGTAACGTCCCCGTCAGACACAGACCGTATAGTAATGTCCCCATCAGACACAGACCGTATAGTAACATCCCCGTCAGACAGACCGTATAGTAACGTTTCCATCAGACACAGGCCGTATAGTAACGTCCCCGTCAGACAGACCGTATAGTAACGTGTCCGTCAGACACAGACCGTATAGTAACGTGTCCGTCAGACACAGACCGTATAGTAACGTGTCCGTCAGACACAGACCGTATGGTAACGTGTCCGTCAGACACAGACCGTATAGTAACGTTTCCATCAGACACAGACCGTATAGTAACGTCCCTGTCAGACACAGACCGTATAGTTACGTCCCCGTCAGACACAGACCGTATAGTAACGTGTCCGTCAGACACAGACCGTATGGTAACGTGTCCGTCAGACACAGACCGTATAGTAACGTCCCAGTCAGACACAGACCGTATAGTAACGTGTCCGTCAGACACAGACCGTATAGTAACGTTTCCATCAGACACAGACCGTATAGTAACGTCCCTGTCAGACACAGACCGTATAGTTACGTCCCCGTCAGACACAGACCGTATAGTAACGTGTCCGTCAGACACAGACCGTATAGTAACGTCCCCGTCAGACACAGAACGTGTAGTAACGTGTCCGTCAGACAGACCGTATAGTAACGTCCCAGTCAGACACAGACCGTATAGTAACGTCCCCGACAGACACAGACCGTATAGTAACGTGTCCGTCAGACAGACCGTATAGTAACGTCCCAGTCAGACACAGACCGTGTAGTAACGTGTCCGTCAGACAGACCGTATAGTAACGTCCCAGTCAGACACAGACCGTATAGCAACGTCCCCGTCAGACACAGACCGTATAGTAACGTCCCAGTCAGACACAGACCGTATAGTAACGTCCCCGTCAGACACAGACCGTATAGTAACGTCCCCGTCAGACACAGACCGTATAGTAACGTCCCCGTCAGACACAGACCGTATAGTAACGTCCCCGTCAGACACAGACCGTATAGTAACGTCCCCATCAGACACAGACCGTATAGTAACGTCCCCATCAGACACAGACCGTGTAGTAACGTGTCCGTCAGACACAGACCATATAGTAACGTCCCCGTCAGACACAGACCGTATAGTAACGTCTCCGTCATACAGACCGTATAGTAACGTCCCCGTCAGACACAGACCGTATAGTAACGTCTCCGTCAGACAGACCGTATAGTAACGTCCCCGTCAGACACAGACCGTATAGTAACGTCCCCGTCAGACACAGACCGTATAGTAACGTCTCCGTCAGACAGACCGTATAGTAACGTCCCCGTCAGACACAGACCGTATAGTAACGTCCCCGTCAGACACAGACCGTATAGTAACATCCCCGTCAGACACAGACCTTATAGTAACGTGTCCGTCAGACACAGACCGTATAGTAACATCCCCGTCAGACACAGACCTTATAGTAACGTGTCCGTCAGACACAGACCGTATAGTAACGTCCCCGTCAGACACAGACCGTATAGTAACGTGTCCGTCAGACACAGACCGTATAGTAACGTCCCCGTCAGACACAGACCGTATAGTAACGTCCCCGTCAGACACAGACCTTATAGTAACGTGTCCGTCAGACACAGACCGTATAGTAACGTCCCCGTCAGACACAGACCGTATAGTAACGTGTCCGTCAGACACAGACCGTATAGTAACGTGTCCGTCAGACAGACCGTATAGTAACGTGTCCGTCAGACACAGACCGTATAGTAACGTCCCCGTCAGACACAGACCGTATAGTAACGTCCCCGTCAGACACAGACCGTATTGTAACGTCTCCGTCAGACAGACCGTATAGTAACGTCCCCGTCAGACACAGACCGTATAGTAACGTCCCCGTCAGACACAGACCGTATAGTAACGTGTCCGTCAGACACAGAACGTATAGTAACATCCCCGTCAGACACAGACCGTATAGTAACGTGTCTGTCAAACACAGACCGTATAGTAACGTGTCCGTCAGACACAGAACGTATAGTAACATCCCCGTCAGACACAGACCGTATAGTAACGTCCCCATCAGACACAGACCGTATAGTAACGTCCCTATCAGACAGACCGTATAGTAACATTCCCGTCAGACACAGACCGTATAGTAACGTCCCCGTCAGACACAGACCGTATAGTAAAGTCCCCGTCAGACACAGACCGTATAGTAACGTCCCCGTCAGACACAGACCGTATAGTAAAGTCCCCGTCAGACACAGACCGTATAGTAAAGTCCCCGTCAGACACAGACCGTATAGTAACGTCCCCGTCAGACACAGACCGTATAGTAAAGTCCCCGTCAGACACAGACCGTACAGTAACGTGTCCGTCAGACACAGACCATATAGTAACATCCCCGTCAGACACAGACCGTATAGTAACGTCCCCGTCAGACACAGACCGTATAGTAAAGTCCCCGTCAGACACAGACCGTATAGTAAAGTCCCCGTCAGACACAGACCGTATAGTAACGTCCCCGTCAGACACAGACCGTATAGTAAAGTCCCCGTCAGACACAGACCGTACAGTAACGTGTCCGTCAGACACAGACCGTATAGTAACATCCCCGTCAGACACAGACCATATAGTAACATCTCAATCAGACACAGACCGTGTAGTAACGTGTCTGTCAGACACAGACCGTATAGTAACGTCCCCGTCAGACACAGACCGTATAGTAACGTCTCCGTCAGACACAGACCGTATAGTAACGTCCCCGTCAGACACAGACCGTATAGTAACGTCCCCGTCAGACACAGACCGTATAGTAACGTCCCCGTCAGACACAGACCGTATAGTAACGTCTCCGTCAGACACAGACCGTATAGTAACGTCCCCATCAGACACAGACGGTATAGTAACGTCCCCATCAGACACAGACCGTATAGTAACGTCCCCATCAGACACAGACCGTATAGTAACGTCCCCATCAGACACAGACGGTATAGTAACGTCCCCATCAGACACAGACGGTATAGTAACGTCCCCATCAGACACAGACCGTATAGTAACGTCCCCATCAGACACAGACCGTATAGTAACGTCCCCGTCAGACACAGACCGTATAGTAACGTCCCCATCAGACACAGACCGTATAGTAACGTCCCTGTCAGACATGGAACGTATAGTTACGTCCCCGTCAGACACAGACCGTGTAGTAACGTCCCCGTCAGACACAGACCGTATAATAACGTGTCCGTCAGACAGACCGTATAGTAACGTCCCCGTCAGACACAGACCGTATAGTAACGTCCCCGTCAGACACAGACCGTATAATAACGTGTCCGTCAGACACAGACCGTATAGTAACGTCCCCATCAGACACAGACCGTATAGTAATGTCCCCATCAGACACAGACCGTATAGTAACGTCCCCGTCAGACAGACCGTATAGTAACGTGTCCGTCAGACACAGACCGTATAGTAACGTCCCCATCAGACACAGACCGTATAGTAACGTCCCCATCAGACACAGACCGTATAGTAAGGTGTCCGTCAGACAGACCGTATAGTAGCGTCCCTGTCAGACACAGACCGTATAGTAACGTGTCTGTCAGACTCAGACCGTATAGTAGCGTCCCTGTCAGACACAGACCGTATAGTAACGTCCCCGTCAGACACAGACCGTATAGTAACGTGTCCGTCAGACACAGACCGTATAGTAACGTCCCCGTCAGACACAGACCGCATAGTAACGTGTCTGTCAGACACAGACCGTATAGTAACGTCCCCATCAGACACACACTGTGTAGTAACGTGTCCGTCAGACAGACCGTATAGTAACGTGTCTGTCAGACACAGACCGTATAGTAACGTCCCCGTCAGACACAGACCGCATAGTAACGTGTCTGTCAGACACAGACCGTATAGTAACGTCCCCATCAGACACACACTGTGTAGTAACGTGTCCGTCAGACAGACCGTATAGTAACGTGTCTGTCAGACACAGACCGTATAGTAACGTCCCCGTCAGACACAGACCGGATAGTAACGTCCCCATCAGACACAGACTGTGTAGTAACGTGTCCGTCAGACAGACCGTATAGTAACGTGTCTGTCAGACACAGACCGTATAGTAACGTCCCCGTCAGACACAGACCGTATAGTAACGTGTCTGTCAGACACAGACCGTATAGTAACGTCTCAGTCAGACAGACCATATAGTAACGTCCCCGTCAGACACAGACCGTATAGTAACGTCCCCGTCAGACAGACCGTATAGTAACGTCCCCGTCAGACACAGACCGTATAGTAACGTCCCAGTCAGACACAGACCGTATAGTAACGTCCCCGTCAGACACAGACCATATAGTAACGTCCCAGTCAGACACAGACCGTATAGTAACGTCCCCGTCAGACAGACCGTAAAGTAACCTGTCCGTCAGACACAGACCGTATAGTAACGTCCCAGTCAGACACAGACCGTATAGTAACGTCCCAGTCAGACACAGACCGTATAGTAACGTCCCCGTCAGACACAGACCGTATAGTAACGTCCCCATCACACACAGACCGTATAGTAACGTCCCCGTCAGACACAGACCATATAGTAACGTCCCCGTCAGACACAGACCGTATAGTAACGTGTCCGTCAGACACAGACCGTATAGTAACGTCCCCGTCAGACAGACCGTATAGTAACGTCCCCGTCAGACACAGACCGTATAGTAACGTCCCAGTCAGACACAGACCGTATAGTAACGTCCCCGTCAGACACAGACCGTATAGTAACATCCCCGTCAGACAGACCGTATAGTAACGTCCCCGTCAGACACAGACCGTATAGTAACGTCCCAGTCAGACACAGACCGTATAGTAACGTCCCCATCAGACACAGACTGTATAGTAACGTCCCCGTCAGTCAGACCGTATAGTAACGTCCCCGTCAGACAGACCGTATAGTAACGTGTCCGTCAGACACAGACCGTATAGTAACGTCCCCGTCAGACACAGACCGTATAGTAACGTCCCCGTCAGACAGACCGTATAGTAACGTCCCAGTCAGACACAGACCGTATAGTAACGTCCCCGTCAGACAGACCGTATAGTAACGTCTCCATCAGACACAGACCGTATAGTAACGTCCCCGTCAGACACAGACCGTATAGTAATGTCCCCATCAGACACAGACCGTATAGTAACGTCCCCGTCAGACACAGACCGTATAGTAACGTCCCCGTCAGACACAGACCATATAGTAACGTCTCCATCAGACACAGACCGTATAGTAACGTCCCCGTCAGACACAGACCGTATAGTAACGTCCCCATCAGACACAGACCGTATAGTAACGTCCTCGTCAGACACAGACCGTATAGTAACGTGTCTGTCAGACACAGACCATATAGTAACGTCCCCATCAGACACAGACCGTATAGTAACGTCCCCGTCAGACACAGACCGTATAGTAACGTCCCCGTCAGACACAGACCGTATAGTAACGTCCCCGTCAGACAGACCGTATAGTAACGTGTCCGTCAGACACAGACCGTATAGTAACGTCCCCGTCAGACACAGACCGTATAGTAACGTCCCCGTCAGACAGACCGTATAGTAACGTCCCAGTCAGACACAGACCGTATAGTAACGTCCCCGTCAGACACAGACCGTATAGTAACGTCCCAGTCAGACACAGACCGTATAGTAACATCCCCGTCAGACAGACCGTATAGTAACGTCCCAGTCAGACACAGACCGTATAGTAACATCCCCGTCAGACACAGACTGTATAGTAACGTCCCAGTCAGACACAGACCGTATAGTAACGTCCCCGTCAGACACAGACCGTATAGTAACGTCCCCGTCAGACACAGACCGTATAGTAACGTCCCCGTCAGACAGACCGTATAGTAACGTCCCCGTCAGACACAGACCGTATAGTAACGTCCCCGTCAGACACAGACCGCATAGTAACGTGTCCATCAGACACAGACCGCATAGTAACGTGTCCGTCAGACACAGACCGTATAGTAACGTCCCCGTCAGACACAGACCGTATAGTAACGTGTCCGTCAGACACAGACCGTATAGTAACGTCCCCATCAGACACAGACCGCATAGTAACGTGTCCGTCAGACACAGACCGTATAGTAACGTCCCCATCAGACACAGACCGTATAATAACGTCTCTGTCAGACACGAGACTGTATCATAACATCCCCGTCAGACACAGACCATATAGTAACGTCCCCGTCAGACACAGACCGTATAGTAACGTCCCCGTCAGACACAGACCGTATAGTAACGTCCCCATCAGACACAGACCGTATAGTAACATGTCCGTCAGACACAGACCGTATAGTAACATGTCCGTCAGACACAGACCGTATAGTAACGTCCCCATCAGACACAGACCGTGTAGTAACATGTCCATCAGACACAGACCGTATAGTAACGTCCCCATCAGACACAGACCGTGTAGTAACATGTCCATCAGACACAGACCGTATAGTAACGTCTCTGTCAGACACAGACCGTGTAGTAACATGTCCATCAGACACAGACCGTATAGTAACGTGTCCGTCAGACACAGACCGTATAGTAACGTCCCTGTCAGACACAGACCGTATAGTAACGTCCCTGTCAGACACAGACCGTATAGTAACGTCCCCATCAGACACAGACTGTATAGTAACGTCCCCGTCAGACACAGACCGTATAGTAACGTCCCCGTCAGACAGACCGTATAGTAACGTCCCCGTCAGACACAGACCGTATAGTAACGTCCCCGTCAGACAGACCGTATAGTAACGTCTCCATCAGACACAGACCGTATAGTAACGTGTCCGTCAGACACAGACCGTATAGTAACGTGTCCGTCAGATACAGACCGTATAGTAACGTCCCCGTCAGACACAGACCGTATAGTAACGTGTCCATCAGACACAGACCATATAGTAACGTGTCTGTCAGACACAGACCATATAGTAACGTGTCTGTCAGACACAGACCGTATAGTAACGTCCCCGTCAGACACAGACCGTATAGTAACGTCCCCGTCAGACACAGACCGTATAGTAACGTCCCCGTCAGACACAGACCGTATAGTAACGTCCCTGTCAGACACAGACTGTATAGTAACGTCCCTGTCAGACACAGACTGTATAGTAACGTCCCTGTCAGACACAGACCGTATAGTAACGTCCCTGTCAGACACAGACTGTATAGTAACGTCCCTGTCAGACACAGACTGTATAGTAACGTCCCCGTCAGACACAGACCGCATAGTAACTTGTCCATCAGACACAGACCGTATAGTAACGTCCCCGTCAGACACAGACCGTATAGTAACGTCCCCGTCAGACACAGACCGTATAGTAACGTCCCCGTCAGACACAGACCGTATAATAACGTCTCTGTCAGACACGAGACTGTATCATAACATCCCCGTCAGACACAGACCGTATAGTAACGTCCCCGTCAGACACAGACCATATAGTAACGTCCCCGTCAGACACAGACCGTATAGTAACGTCCCCGTCAGACACAGACCGTGTAGTAACATGTCCATCAGACAGATCATATAGTAACGTCTCCGTCAGACACAGACCGTATAGTAACGTGTACGTCAGACACAGACCGTATAGTAACGTCCCCGTCAGACACAGACCGTATAGTAACGTCCCTGTCAGACAGACCGTATAGTAACGTCTCCATCAGACACAGACCGTATAGTAACGTCTCCATCAGACACAGACTGTATAGTAACGTCCCCATCAGACACAGACCGTATAGTAACGTCCCCGTCAGACACAGACCGTATAGTAACGTGTCCATCAGACACAGACCGTATAGTAATGTCCCTGTCAGACAGACCGTATAGTAACGTCCCTGTCAGACACAGACCGTATAGTAATGTCCCTGTCAGACACAGACCGTATAGTAACGTCCCCATCAGACACAGACCGTATAGTAACGTCCCTGTCAGACAGACCGTATAGTAACGTCTCCATCAGACACAGACCGTATAGTAACGTCTCCATCAGACACAGACTGTATAGTAACGTCCCCATCAGACACAGACCGTATAGTAACGTCCCCGTCAGACACAGACCGTATAGTAACGTGTCCATCAGACACAGACCGTATAGTAATGTCCCTGTCAGACAGACCGTATAGTAACGTCTCCATCAGACACAGACCGTATAGTAACGTGTCCATCAGACACAGACCGTATAGTAACATGTCCGTCAGACACAGACCGTATAGTAACGTCCCCATCAGACACAGACCGTATAGTAACGTGTCCGTCAGACAGACCGTATAGTAACGTCCCAGTCAGACACAGACCGTGTAGTAACGTGTCCGTCAGACAGACCGTATAGTAACGTCCCAGTCAGACACAGACCGTATAGCAACGTCCCCGTCAGACACAGACCGTATAGTAACGTCCCAGTCAGACACAGACCGTATAGTAACGTCCCCGTCAGACACAGACCGTATAGTAACGTCCCTGTCAGACACAGACCGTATAGTAACGTCCCTGTCAGACACAGACCGTATAGTAACGTCCCCATCAGACACAGACCGTATAGTAACGTCCCCATCAGACACAGACCGTATAGTAACGTGTCCGTCAGACAGACCGTATAGTAACGTCCCAGTCAGACACAGACCGTGTAGTAACGTGTCCGTCAGACAGACCGTATAGTAACGTCCCAGTCAGACACAGACCGTATAGCAACGTCCCCGTCAGACACAGACCGTATAGTAACGTCCCAGTCAGACACAGACCGTATAGTAACGTCCCCGTCAGACACAGACCGTATAGTAACGTCCCTGTCAGACACAGACCGTATAGTAACGTCCCTGTCAGACACAGACCGTATAGTAACGTCCCTGTCAGACACAGACCGTATAGTAACGTCCCTGTCAGACACAGACTGTATAGTAACGTCCCAGTCAGACACAGACTGTATAGTAACATCCCTGTCAGACACAGACCGTATAGTAACGTCTCCGTCAGACACAGACCGTATAGTAACGTCTCCGTCAGACACAGACCGTATAGTAACGTCTCCGTCAGACACAGACCGTATAGTAACGTCCCTGTCAGACACAGACTGTATAGTAACGTCTCCGTCAGACACAGACTGTATAGTAACGTGTCCGTCAGACAGACCGTATAGTAACGTCCCAGTCAGACACAGACTGTATAGTAACGTCCCAGTCAGACACAGACCGTATGGTAACGTCTCCGTCAGACAGACCATATAGTAACGTCCCCGTCAGACAGACCATATAGTAACGTGTCCATCAGACACAGACCATATAGTAACGTCCCCGTCAGACAGACCATATAGTAACGTGTCCGTCAGACAGACCGTATAGTAACGTGTCCGTCAGACAGACCGTATAGTAACGTCCCCGTCAGACAGACCGTATAGTAACGTGTCCGTCAGACACAGACCGTATAGTAACGTGTCCGTCAGACAGACCGTATAGTAACGTGTCCGTCAGACAGACCGTATAGTAACGTCCCCGTCAGACAGACCATATGGTAACGTCTCCGTCAGACAGACCATATAGTAACGTCCCAGTCAGACACAGACCATATAGTAACGTCCCCGTCAGACAGACCATATAGTAACGTCCCCGTCAGACAGACCATATAGTAACGTCCCCGTCAGACAGACCATATAGTAACGTGTCCGTCAGACAGACCGTATAGTAACGTGTCCGTCAGACACAGACCATATAGTCTCACAGACTGTATAGCTTCACACCAGCATTGCTGCTCACCTCCTCTTCACAACATAAAGGCTGGGCTGCAGGATGCATGAGCAGAAAGTTGGATGGTGGCTAACACGGTAAACGGTAAACATCTGACAAAAAAAATCAAGGAGTGGGGCATCCGGGTGGCGTGGCAGTCTAATCCATTACTCACTAACTCGGGGCTCACCGGTTCGAATCCCCATGTTACCTCTGGTTTGGTTGGTCCATCCCTAAAGACACAGTTAGCCATGTCTGCGGGTGGGAAGCCGGATGTGGATATGGTTGCTGCACTAGCGCCTCCTCTGGTCGGTCCAGGCGCCTGTTCGGGGGGGGACTGGGGGGAATAGCGTGATCCTCCTACGGGCTACGTCCCCCTGGCGAAACTCCTCACCGTCAGGTGAAAAGAAGTGGCTGGTGACTCCACATGTGCGGGAGGAGGCATGTGGTAGTCTGCAGCCCTCCCCGGATCGGCAGAGGGGGTGGAGCAGCGACCGGGGCGGCTCGGAAGAGTGGGGTAATTGGCCGGATACAATTGGGGGAGAAAAAGGGGGAAAAAATCAACAACAACAAAAAACTGAAATACTGTTTATATATATATGTTTCAGTAACTGGTGTGCCAGCCAGACCATACAGTTTCACATCGGCATCACTACTCGGGTCCTCTTCCCAACATAAAGGGTGGTCTGCAGCTTGCATGAGCAGAAAGTTGGACGATGGCTAACACGGCAAAAAGGAAACGTCTGACAAAAACAAAAGAAAGAAAAGAAATCAAGGCGTGATCTTCTTGACTGTATAAAATAAGTCAGTCTGATTCTTAAAAAACAGCGGCCTTCATAAATAACTGCAACGTCTGCATCCTGTGCAGTTTGTCGGGATGCCCCCGTGCCAGGAAGGGAGGCCTGAAGCTCACACCAAACAAGGATGAGAAAGAAGAACAAGATATGAAGTAAGATTTGTTTTTTCATACTTTTCTGTCACATTTGTTGTAAATTCACAAACAGAGCGTGATGGAGATGCCAGGTAACGGTGGTCCGGTCCGGTCCGGTCCGGTCTGTGGGGCGTTATCCTCGTAACTGGCGCTCATCAAGTCGAGCAGAGGACAGAACATTTCTCCTGGTGCAACATTAGAGAATTGTTTCCCCCGAGGATTAGCCACATGTTTACGGCGACTGGTTCAGACTCGTGTGGTTTTTTCCCCCCGGTGCCTGAATGGGATATCTGGCTTATCACCCCTCGCAGAGTGCTTTCTTTGTAATTATACTATATTAAGAAAACGCCGCGTGACTCCTGTGTCATCGCGTCGAGTCGAAGATTAATCGTCGCCGACGCGGCCGTCTCTCTCAAAGTGTTATTGGAAAAAAAGAAATAATGTAATTGATTTGCTGCTTAAATCCAAAGTCAGATGTACGAGCTCTTGTTTACTTATACATCTGGATGCTGATTTTTTTTTTTCTTTTTAATTACTAATGCAAGGGCATGAGCTTAGGAATTAGACTGGAATAGATCTCATACACATTAAGAGAGAGAGGCAGCGAATGGGGGAGGGCGGCAAATGTCAGTAGATTATTGTAAATAGTGGGCCATATGGCAGGCTTCTATTGTCCCCGTTGCCTTGCATCAAACTACCTACCTGTGCTACACGGGAGTAATGGGCCCCGGTGTTGTTTTGTCCTCTAAGTGCTGTTGTTTGAGTCACAAAACGCTGAAACGGGCTTTTTTTTTTCCTTCCTCTACAGCAGCACTCGGCAGCATGTGCGCCATTTGAGTTATCTCGCGTGACCTTTCAACTTTATCAATAAGGGAAAGGGTCGGCGACCTTAAAATTACATTCTTCCACACGAGGGGCTACATAACAATTATCTGTAATTCGTGTCGCTCCATTACCGACCTGCACAAAGCAGACCCGCAAATGCAGCTGCCCAACTCTCAATAATATCCGGCCAGAACCGTGTTTATGTTTTCAAACCGCCGTCACCCATAACCCCCGCGCCGCACGCGCTCCGCGGCGGCGTCCACCCTCAAGTTTTAGCGGTTTGGTAACATACACCGTGATACGAGTCCATTTCTAGTTTGGGGCACTTGGTTTTTTAATCAGCATTTGGCTGGATTAATCAAAATAATGGTTAAACAAATCTTCCGGTCTAATTATCGAGAGATTTTTTTTTTTTAATGGAGCCAGGGAATAATATTTATTCATTCTTTGCTTATTCTGTGGCATGGGAAGCAGTTTTTTTTTTAATGTGATGAAGATGCAGGTTACTCTGAAATACTGGCTGACGGCAATGTTCCTTACATGACTGTACGTGACGATGTTAAACCTGCACAATATGGAGGAGCGCGGCACAAAGAATCCTCCAAAATGTTCCAAATCTGAGTCCTTGTTTGTCTCTGGTAGGTGTCCAGTAATTGGATGTGATGGACAGGGCCATATATCAGGAAAATACACATCCCACCGCAGTGCAGGCAGTTGTCCGCTCGCTGCCAAGAGACAGAAGGAGTCCTCCATCAATGGACTGGCCTTTCCCTGGAAGGCCAATAAACAGGAACTGCCCCACTGCCCATTGCCTG
The DNA here is from genome assembly GCF_029633865.1 of Lampris incognitus. Taxonomy (NCBI): domain Eukaryota; kingdom Metazoa; phylum Chordata; class Actinopteri; order Lampriformes; family Lampridae; genus Lampris; species Lampris incognitus. The sequence continues at coordinate 9,313,750 of NC_079224.1, read as the reverse complement.
GCTGCAACGGCCTCGGACATGCCAACAATGTGTTTGTCACTCACAGAAGGTGAGGCTGCTCGTCCTCCATTTTGCCTCGAAACAATACTTCTCATTGAGACGCCGCATTCCCACAGTAGCGATACTATCCCCATTTTGCTGTCGCTTTTCGATCCTTAATTTTGCCGATTTGCCGTATTCTCTGGCCTAATCCGGACACGCGTTGCCTTTTGCCCCAGCTTGTCTGGCTGCCCACTGAACGCACAGAGCATCAAGAAAAGGCAGTCAGGGGAGGAGATGATGACTATCAAGCTGAAAGCTAGCAGCGGTAAGTTGCTCCAACACGGTGCGCTCGCAGGAAAGTATTTGTCGTTGTATTGCAATTGATTTCACTGAAACGCTGAACTTTGGCGTCAAGACGAGAGCCAGCAGTTGGTTCTTAGAAATAAGGCTGGGTTATGTGAATTTAATTCCCTCCTCTCGCCCAGGTGTTGAAAACAAAGACGAAGTTCAGCACTTGGACCACGAAATAAAAGAACTGAATGAATCCAATCTGAAAATAGAGGCAGACATGATGCAACTTCAAACCCAGGTAAGTATCTACAACGAGACGGACATTGGGGAAATTACGACCGACCCGGGGGACTCCGGGCCCGCTGAATTTGACAAGTTCCTTTTCTCTCCGAAAGCAGATCTCCTCAATGGAATGTAACCTGAAAACAATCGAGGAGGAGAACAAGATGATTGAGCAACACAACGACAGCCTTCTAAAGGAGCTCGCTCGCCTTAGCCAAGCCCTCATTAACAGTCTAACAGACATTCAGCTGCCTCAAATGGTACAGTCAGCCATGACCGCATCCGTCAAACCTCTGATATCCCACCTCACCTGAAGGACGTAGCATTTTGTGTGAATTCTCTATGCTTTGCACTCTTTCACTAATAGCTGCTCGTGTTTTTGTGTTGCAGGGACCCATCAGTGAGCATAATTTCGAAGCCTACGTGAACACACTAACTGATATGTACAACAACTCGGAGCATGAATACTCTCCGGAGTGTAAGGCCCTCTTGGATAATATCAAGCAGGCTATTAAAGGCATCCACGTGTAAGCCGTGGGGCTAGCGAGAGGTTCCTCTGACTTGGGGCAATGGCACTAGATAGTTCTGTTTTACTGAAGAGTGCTGGCTTGGCTACAAGTATAAAAACAAGGCTGTCTGAAATGCGCTTGGCATTTCCACGTAAATACACTGCACTGAGAAAACGACCAGCCAGATCTGTAACGCTTCTATCGTTTCTGCATTCACTCGACACGTTTTATCCCGGTGAAAATTTTTACCCCTCTTGCACTTAATTATTTTGTATGGTTTGCTCGATTTGAATCTGTACGTGTCCATGTCATTCTTATACTGTTGCTATTTATTATATTTGTCCATCAAAGTATTTATTTCTTCTAATTTTTATTTATTTCTATAATTGTAAATGCTTAAATATCGAAAATCTTGATGACTCCTCCGCACATTGTAAATGACATCGAAGCACATTCCAGTTCCAATCACGGCTCACTGTCGCCACCTAGTGTTCGAACCGTCTCGTATCAGACCTTCGGTAGAAGGAAGCTCCCTTGAAAAGTAAACGCTACCAAAATGACCAGGCATCGTTAAGATCTTAAAGCATTGACTTTGCTCTCTATTTTCTATTGTAAGATGAATGTATGGGTAGACAAAGTGAACACTGAGATCAAAAAAAGAAAAAAAAATAGAAAAAAAGTTTTAAAAAAAATGCAAATGCACCTGTACTGTACATTTTTCCATAACCGATAATGTCGAAGGCTGAATGCAACCAGGACGTGGCACTGAGCAACACGACACAACACGTGATGTCACTCAGAGAAGTGAATGTGGTGACAGCAACTGACGGCTCTGGAAGAATCCAAATCCTCTTTGTCAAAAACGACTCTTGAAATATATAAATATTGAACTGCCTTCTGTGCACACGGTTGAGAGTGTGTGCACATAGTACGTGCCTAAATGTATATGAACCCATAAAAGCTATACAGTGCTATATGTTTTGTGGTAGGCCAGTATTACGTGGATGGTGTCTGATTTCTTACACAGTACTATCAGTTTCAAATACTCTTTATCATTTTGCAAAGGAGGGAATGCTCCTCAATGACTGTTTCAACTCCACCGTCTCAGTAGCTGTAATCTGACGTCACGAGGGAAGTAATGCCACCTCAAAAACAGCAATTCCTACTTTATTTATTCTTTACGTCACAATGTTCTGCTATCATTTATCTTGTAGGCATTTTGATTTCAACTAAGTCTGACAATATGGACGTTCCTGTAAATCTTTGGGCAGATTTGGGTTGTTGCAATGTGTCGCCCAAATACCGGTACAACGCAAAGAAAAATAACAGTAAAAAAAAACACACAAAAAACACAAAAAAAAACACAAAAACAAACAAGACAAAGAGAAATATTTGTTGGTTAATCAGTTGTGTTTGCATTGATTGCACTTTTAATTTAATGTCCAAATTCTTTTTTTTTGTTTTTTTTGCCTCAACGGAAGAGAAGGGGGAGACCTTGCAGCACCGCTGTGGTCCTGCACATGTCTGGGTTTTGCATGACGTAAACAAGACAGACAAACTCATTTGAGCATAACACCCCGATACGTCACAGGAAATGAAGGACGTGTAGTCCGCCACATGGCCAAGGGGGGGGGGGGGAGAGCCAAATTACACAAAGAGTACACACCCCCCCTCTCTCTTTTATCCAAATACTCAACATCTTTTAAAGAATTTTAACGTTTTAAAATTGAATCAGACCTTCTTTAACTCTAATAAATCGTTTATCTATGATTTCTAATATTTAATTCCTATACCACACATTGTTTGCTCAGGAAGTTTTGTGAATAATATTTATTTTTTCCCTGTTAGTATTGGATGTTTTGTAACGTGAACTGTTTTCTTTTTTTTGTGGACCGATATTAGTATGATATGGAATCGTATTGTATTTTACTTTTCACTTACATTAAAACGTATTCTTTCTTTTTTTTCAGTTGAAGTAGTTTGTAAATTTAAACTTCCTATTACTTTTACTATTTCATAATAAGCAGATATGCGCTGTGTTGTACAGTTTGTGTATGGTAGAAATAAAACTTTTCAAATGGTTGGTGTGTGTGTGTGTGTGTGTGTGTGTGTTCAGACTCTGAATATCAAGATGAAAAGGTGAAATTTAAGCGGTGTTGTTTTTTAAGCTGTGGACGTGTCTGCAGGCCCCTCTACACTAGTGTTTCTCAACCCAGTCCTCAAGAACCCCCCCCCCCCATCCTGCAGAGTTGCTTTGCAACCCTGAATGCAACCTGTTTGTAGTTATTCAACCAATCAGCAATGAATGTCAGAGTTTGCACACCTTGCATAATTAAGTGCTGCGAGATGATTGGTCGAGTAAGTACAAGCAGGGCTACCTGTGCAGGGTTACAATGAAAATCTGCAGGATAGGGGGTCCTTGAGGACTGGGTTTGAGTTTTGGAAATACCGGGTTATCTGGACAACACGACCTCTCTGCTGCCCCCTTCCGGTTGTGATGTGGAATAGATGGGAGTTTAGACAAGAGAGTCTGGGTGGAAACTTAAAAAAAACATTACAAACTTTGCGGGTCAGAGGCGCGTCCCTTCGTTTTACAGACACACACACACACACACACCCTCCCCCTCCTCTCACAACCGGCTCCCCGCTTTCCAACGTGTCCGTTTCTCAAAAGTACAACACAGGACGGAGACGACGGAGCTAACACCGCGCATCTACGCCGTGACGTTACCAAACGAGGACCGTCTCTCCCTTGCGCCGCGGCTCGACTTCCGATGGGTTTCTGGAGTTTTTGCACCACCTGGTGGCCAACGTCGGAACAGCGGGAGGGCCATTCACACGCCGCTGATAGATAACTGGAGCCGAGGAGCAAAAGAAGAAGAAACTAGAGCTGAGGAGCGCGAGCCGTTGGTGCACGAGGAATCGCATTTATAAAGCATTAAGTGAACACGAGCACACACGAGTCTTAAGCATGCGCTCGTGGAGTCACGTCACCGCGGATCTTCTTCCGCCTTGCGCCTCGGTTGGCCGAGAGCGACAGAAAGTGGAGTGAAGCGCCGCATCTGGCGTGTGTTTCCAGATGTGGTGGAAAACAGCCTGGGAGGGGAAGGGAGTCAGCCGGTGAAAGGTCGAACTCCGTGGGGTTAAATAAGAATAGGGCACACGCGAATAATCATCCCGGACAGCAACCGACTCGATGGGCGAGACTGTTGACACTCAGCCCGTCGCTTTCTGACCGCACAGGGCCGCGCGGACAGTAGGTTAAAGTGCTGCGTGCGTGTGTGTGCGTGTGTGTGCGTGCGTGTGAAACCGCTAATAAAAGAAGATATTTGACGGCTACATAAACATTCTTGGGCCTTGATCCCAACTCATCCCACCTGTTATCTGTGGTGACGAGCTTGTAAGTTTGACGACTTGCTACTTAGCGGATGGCTGTTATGTCACGCAAATGGACACTGGTCCGAGCAATGATGCTGCCCATGTGTTAGGTAAGAGACGTCACTGGATCAGATGTGTATGATGTATTCTAACAATGACGATGATGATGATGATGATGATGATGATGTGGCTTAACCCAACATCTCACTCAGTCAGACCTGGGTTGGGTATAAACAGGAAAAAGTGGAGCTGACTTGCTGTGACTAGTGAACCTGGATCAGCATGAGCAACTACTTTCATTTGTACTTGAATGGATTCAAATTAAATTGTGTGTATTTGTTTTTGTGTTGTGTATATTTATAAATCCTTATTCCCAACGCCTAGGTGCTCTGGAAACATGCCCGTTAGCGATCAATGCAGCAGACAAAGCAAAAAATTAAAAAGCGAGAGAAATGATCTAGAATTAAATAAGCCTTCTCTGAACAAAACAACAAAAACAAAAACTCCCAAAAGCAAATTAAGTATTGACATGAAATATGTAATACAATAAACAGGAAATTATTACCTGCCAGTATGGTAAATGTTGGCTGTGTCTGGTAGGTTAACCCCCTCTACCAGTCCATTAAAGATGAACTAATCAGGATTTGGACTACCAACCCCTCATCAGCACCTTGGCTCGTTAAACGGTGTGTGCAGTTGTTGAGTTCGTAGCCACAGCACGTCACAGAACATGTTCATTTATGCAGGAGACGAAGCTGTGCCTGCTTTGCTTACTTCCCGTCTCATTCAGAGCGATTGGGGTCCGGTGGGCCAATACTTGCCATCGGGGGCTTCCAGCTGAAAGCCTTCCTGCTCGCCCTTCAACCTTACGCAAACACATCGAGCAACGTACAGTGAAAAAGTTTGATTTTTCTCTCCAACCAGGCGACTACTATACCCTAATTTAAGTGTTAAATGAATAAAAGACAACAAGGTGTAGGATTTTACTTATTAAACGTGGTGAAAAGAGAACCTCTCTCTCTCTCTCTCTCTAGAGGGGGGGGTAAAAGTAACCCTAAAAGTAATCTTGGCATTGCATAATCTCAAGCCATAATACTTCCACGTGCCACTACTTCCCAATTCAAACTAACGATTCTCCAAACCCCTTTGCAGAGCTGTGCAGGAATCAGCCGCAGTCTAACTGTGGAGCGATCCCGATTCGCGAGGGCGTGCGGGGTTATGAAGGCGTTGGGTCGCTCGTCTTACCACGTCGTTAGGTTTCTGAAACAGGGGACTGAAACACTGTGCGATCTGTTCACGGTGGACCGGTCTCGTTTCCCCGGATTTGAAACGGCAACGGCGAGCCGGCTTCTCAGCGTCGCTGGGCTGGGAGATCCTGGCTTTGGCCTTGGCTGATACGTGTGCCCTCAGGCAAAGGCATTTCACCCCGACCAGCCTAGGGGGCGCTGCTCTTGCAGCGGACACTGCTGCTCCTTTATACGAAGAATCGTAGGCACCAAAATGAACAAATTTCCATTGCAACGAATGCGCCAATAAAACAAAATTAACCAACCAGCGTCGCGTTCATTACCTGTCCGCAATCAAGTGTTCGAACTCTGTCAGTATCGTCACTCCGCCAGCCGATGGATAGATAACACACTCATGTGGATAGATAGATAGATAGATAGATAGATAGATAGATAGATAGATAGATAGATAGATAGATAGATAGATAGATAGATAGATAGATAGATAGATAGAAAGAAAGAAAGAAAGAAAGATGATAGATGGATAGATAACACACTCATGTGGATAGATAGATAGATAGATAGATAGATAGATAGATAGATAGATAGATAGATAGATAGATAGATAGATAGATAGATAGATAGATAGAAAGAAAGATGATATATGGATAGATAGATGGATGGATGGATAGATAGATAGACGGATGGATAGATCTAATTTCTGGTCTTGGGAGTAGGAAACAGAAACGGTCTGCAAACCACGTGACCTGTGTTTACATCCTTCTCAGCTGTTCTTCCACTTCGGCACGGGAAGGAACAGTTGCGCATTTACTCGCACCAGCCAGCGCAGAGAGCTTTACGCGACTCCCTCGCCGTCATCCGCTCTGCTGAACCTGCCCGTCAACGTCCACCTCGCCGGCAGTTCGTCCGCGGGTGCCCCCGCGGCTGAGAGAGGAGCGACCCGATCCGGCACGGCACGGCGCGGCGCGGTGAGTCTCCTTTCCCTTCCTCCCGTTGTTGTCGTCCCGGACAAGTTTTCTCGGCGTTTCTTTTCGCGTGTAAGTCGGCTCGGCTGCGCCGCCGACGGCGAACCGACCGCGAGTGAGCCGAGCGTCGGCGGGCGCTTAGTTTCCGCGGCTGACGACGCCGGGAGCCCGCTTACCTATAACCCCCCGCTTTGTCTCCCCGTCTGCGGCGGTGATGGCGCACTCAGGCCCGCCGCGCAGTACGAGCGTCTGGCCTGGTTAGCTAGCTCACCTGCGGTCTACCCTGCACACCCCCCCCCCCCGGGACGCGAGGGTTTTTATATCCGCTGGTTTTGTTTTGTTCCTCAGACCCACGTTATTCAACCCGGACGCGGTGTTCGCCAGCGTCTGATTGCGTAACGGCACGTCTCTCGTGTATTTGGTGATTTTGGAAGTAACTTGGGGGCAGATTTTGGGGGAGTTTCGGGCGTTAGTGGCAGGCGGGTTTGAGGAGGGGGGGGGGTGGTGTCTGGTTTACGCTGGATGGGTCTGACGGAGCCCGGTTCGGCTCCGGGGCTGATGGCAATGCAGCGGCCCGGCCCGGCCCGGCCAACTGTTTTTGATCGACGAGAACCCAAAAAAAACAAGGGTGTTAAAAAAGGGCAGACGGCCGGACCCCCCCCCCCGGCCCCCCGGCCCTGCCGCAAGACACCCACCATGTCCGGGTGTTCGCCTCCCCTGTTAGACGCGACGCCGTTTCACGTTAGACGCTGTTTTTGTTTGTGTTTTTGTTTCCATCGTCGCACGCAGCAGCGCGGGGGGGCGGGGGAGGGAGGGGGGAAGCTGCCGCGGCCACCCGATTGGCCGCGGAGGCGCCTCTCTTGTGCGGCAACGGTAACACGTGATCGCTCGACTTCGCCGATTGGCCGGCCGCCCCTGTCAGTCAGGCGAACGAAGGGGGAGCCAATACATTTCCGTCAAGAATGCACGGCAGTAATGCGCCACATCTTTTGCTACTTGCTAGAACAAAGAGGGGGTGGGGGGGGGGGTGTTGCTGTGGATCGAGAAATGTCAGTGGTGCGGTTCGCCTCAACTTTATACCGTCCTCCGGAAAGGCTAAACAAACAAAAAACAAAAAAATCGGCCTGTTAATTGCTCAAGCCTCTCGTATTTTCATGCAAATCACAACAACCCATCCGTGACCAGTTGCCCCCCCCCCCCCGTGGACTTGTATTGATCCGGAGAGTTGTACATGTCTTAGCATCCAGCCTGCACTTATATACTCTTGTTAGTGAATTGTCAATTTCTCCTCATATTTTCTCAGGATCTGTTATTTGTTTCATCGCCCAACAGCTTCAGTGAGGTGTTGATTTTGATGGTGTCCTGGGATTGTATTAATATTTTTTCTAGGCATGCCGTATGGGTTTGTCTGGCTCACTCTGTTGTGTAGTTATTTTATCAGTTAGAATACTGCAGGTTTTATATGTGTAAGTTAAGTTTGGCAGCACCAAGAAACGCTATAGCCAAGCGACCCTAGTATCCTGTTAGTACCCTAGTATCCTGTTAGTACCCTAGTATCCTATTAGTACCCTAGTATCCTGTTAGTACCCTAGTATCCTGTTAGTACCCTAGTATCCTATTAGTACCCTAGTATCCTATTAGTACCCTAGTATCCTGTTAGTACCCTAGTATCCTATTAGTACCCTAGTATCCTGTTAGTACCCTAGTATCCTACTAGTACCCTAGTATCCTACTAGTATCCTATTAGTGCCCTAGTATCCTATTAGTACCCTAGTATCCTACTAGTACCCTAGTATCCTATTAGTGCCCTAGTATCCTATTAGTACCCTAGTATCCTGTTAGTACCCTAGTATCCTATTATTACCCTAGTATCCTATTAGTACCCTAGTATCCTGTTAGTACCCTAGTATCCTGTCAGTACCCTAGTATCCTGTTAGTACCCTAGTATCCTATTGGTACCCTAGTATCCTATTAGTGCCCTAGTATCCTGTTAGTACCCTAGTATCCTATTAGTACCCTAGTATCCTATTAGTGCCCTAGTATCCTGTTAGTACCCTAGTATCCTATTAGTACCCTAGTATCCTATTAGTACCCTAGTATCCTATTAGTGCCCTAGTATCCTGTTAGCCAGTTGTTTCTGATTTATTGTTGAGTGAATAATGACCCCTGCCCCAAGACTGTGGATTATCATGGTTAAGACTGTACTGCAGTGACCAAAAGCAGTTTGCTTGTAATATACCCCGCCTGACCCATTTTTTTTTTTGGCTTTTATTTCTGCTACAGAAAACTCAAAGGACTATGCATTACAAGGGGGAACGGAGGGAAAAAAATAACTAGAACAAAGCACTGCTGTATTATCACGGATGGTGATAGCGAATCAATGATTTGTTTGCCTGTGACAAAGAGCCAGTGGAAATAACCTCAACAGGCCCAACACTACAATGTCACCTTTGAATTTAGTCTTTATTAGCTGAGTCAGACGCGAAAATGCTGAGAAGGCAGAGACAGAAATCAAGACTCGTCTACCTTTTCTTCATCCCAACCTAACTTAACTTTGCACAAGATGTGTGTCTCTCGATTCATCTGTAAACGGTTAAAAAAGATCATGTTTTGAGATTAACCTTTTTTTTCTTCTCTGCCATGATGGGTAAATTCTGTGGAACTCTTTGATAGTCAATCAAATCTTACTTTATTCCGACACATAGGTAGGTCCATATTAACAAGAAAAATACAACATGGGACAACAACACAAAAATATAGCTAACAGCAGTTCACAAGTCCACAATGATTAAAACCTATACAGACATTTGTTCCAATGTTTCCAGAAACAAGGGGAGCACCTTGTCACTTTGTGTAGGCTCAGTTAAGAGCATTATAATTACATTTTTGGAGTCAATTAATCGTCATAAATTCACACATAAAATTCCTCAACACAGCATGAAAAGTGGGAACATTACTAGTCAACAAACACATGACTTGAACTTGTCCCTCCTGGAAGCTTGAGCAAGATTGTGAATGCATCATTACATGCAACCTGCAGCTTTTTCATTTCTGCTTTGCTATAATTGCACCACAAGTGGGCTGTATAGAGTGAAGTACAGTAGGCCCTAAAAAAGAGCAGCTGTAACATCATCTGTACCCATATGACATTTGCGTGCCAGCGTATTGGCTTGTGCATACAATTTGCAACACTGGTGTTGCAACAACAGTAGCTTACTAGTTTAAAGCTTACTAGTTTAAAGTCTCACTGTGTTTCTATGGGAGATGGACATCTCACTGTGTTCTTTGCACATTGAGATGTCCATCTTCTGTCAATCATAGCAAAATTTAAACATAAAATGTCAAATGTCACATGGAATGACTCTGAATGTCACCAGAACACGAGACGGTCTTTCACCTGAGGCAAATGACTGACCACGAGCCAGTGGACATAAAAAAATCACACAATCATTCAGGTGTCCTTGTATAAATACTTAGGTGTCCACATAGATAACCTGCTTTGCCGGAAAACGCACATTGATAACCTGTGCAATAGACTGCAGCAGAGATTTTACTTTCTAAGACGATTGAGGCTGTATGGAGTGAGCGGCCAGATCATACTGATGTTCTACCATGCAATCCTAGCGAGTATAATTAAATATGGTATTACAGCATGGTTTGGCAACCTAAAAGTGCAACTGAAAAGCAGGCTTGCCAGCATACACAAAACAGCTATGAAACAGCTATGACGGTAATAAAGAGAATATGAGCTATACAGAGCCTGTAATGAGCAGGCAGTCATGAAATGAGCAACAAAAATCATTGCAGTCTCAACATCCCTTCTTCTCTGAATACGAACCTCTGCCATCAGGAAGAAAACGCTATGTGCTAAAGTACAAATCAAACTATTTGAAGCTATCATTTGTTCCAGCTTCCATCAAGCTGCTGAACTCTAATGCTAAATGTTCGTGCAACAGAGCAATGTGCAATAAATACACAAGCACTTTTGCAACTTAATTCTTAGTTTGTTTTTAAGCCGTTGTGTTGTCAATGTCAAATGTCTCAAGTTTTTAAGATGTTTTTATGTGAAGCAACTGTCAAGCTTTGTGTCAAACACTTCAAATGTTTTTGTGATGATTTTTATGTGAAGCAATGGACTGTAGCATTGTGCCCAAGACAAATTTCCCCTCAAGGACAATAAAGTTTACTTTACTCTACACTACTAATCTACATATATACATCCATCCATCCATTATCCGAACCACTTATCTCATGGTCGAGGGGATGCTGGAGCCTATCCCAGCAGTCACTGGGCGGCAGGCGGGGAGACACCCTGGACAGGCCGCCAGGCCATCACATGGGACCGACACACACACACACACATTCATACCTAGGGACAATTTAGTAATGCTGATTCACCTGACCTACATGTCTTTGGGCTGTGAGAGGAAACCGGAGCACCCGGAGGAAACCCACGCAGATACGGGGAGAACATAGAAACTCCACACAGAGGACGACTCGGGACGACCCCCAAGGTTGGACTACCCCAGGCCTCAAACCCAGCACCTTCTTGCTGTGAGGCGACCACGCTAACCACTGCCCCACCGTGCCATCCCTACATACATACATATACATACATACACTGATGAGCCAAAACATTATGACCACCTGTCTAATATGCTGTTGGTTCTACGTGTTTCACCAAATCAGCACCAACCTGCAGAGGTATGGACTGGACAAGACCCCTGAAGGTGTCCCTGTGGTATCTGGCACCAGAACATTAGCAGCAGATCCTTCAAGTCCTGTAAGTTGTGAGGTAGAGCCACCATGGATTGGACTTGTCGGTCCAGCACATCCCACAGATGCTCAATCGGATTGAGATCTGAAGAATTTGGAGGCCAGGGCAACCAACACCTTGAACACTTCATCATGTTCCTCAACCCTTTCCCGAATAATGTCTGCAGTATGGCAGGGCGCATTATCCTGCTGAAAGAGCTTTCAGCAGCACTGGAGTACCCTTGCCATGACAGGGAGTCCCTGGGTCTGCAATGACGTTTAGGTAGGTGGGTTCAAACCCTGGGGTTGTCCAACCTTGACGGTCAACCCAGATTGTCCTCAGTGTGGAGTTTGCATGTTCTCCCCGTGTTTGTGGTGGGTTTTCTCCAGATGCTCCGGTTTCCCCCACCATCAGAAAGACATGCATGTTAGGGTTAATACTCCTGTATGTGCCCTTGACCAAGGCATGGCAAGATGAACTGGAGTTGGTCCCCGGGTTCTGCACGGCGGCTGCCCACTGCTCCTAGCTACACAGCTAGGATGGGTTAAATGCAGAGTGTAATTTCCCTACGGGGATCATTAAAGTATCTCAGAATCAAAAAAAAAGTCATCTGTTAGCTCAATATCTAGCTCCTTTTGCCATTGTGCTTTGATTTTCAGAGTTGAATGATTTTTTAAGCTTAAGGGGCTCTCATACAAGAATATTAGCCCTTTTTGAGCAGGAAGGATGGGGTTTAACATTTTCCCGAGCGAGTTGGGGTGGAAAAGAGGGAAATGAGGGAAATTGTTTATGTATGAGGTTACGCACTTGAAAAAACCTAAACGAGGTAAATCGTATTTTTGATGTAGATCCCCAAAGCATGGAAATGTGTCATTTTGAAATCTTTAAAACATTGTAGACCTACATTGTTCCACTTAGAAAAAGTAGAGTCAAAGGTTGAGGGAGGGAATAGATGATTGTTGGTGGTGGGTCCTAATACAGACGTTTTAAATTTGTAGTGATGTCGGAATTGGGTCCATATTTTTAAAGTAGAAAGTACTGTAGGGTTTGAGGTGTAGCGAGATGGTTTTATATGGAGTGATGAAAAGACTAATGCTGGAAGTGAAGATGAGCGACATGATTGAGCCTCTAATGAGCACCAACTAGATTCCGATGCATGGAGCAAAAATTATATTTTTTGTATATTCGGTGCCTAGTAGTAATGGATAAAACTAGGAAGCGCTAAGCCACCCACTCCTTTGTTTCGTTGAAGAAGAGTATGACTATTTCTGGGGTGTTTGCCTCCCTAAATAAAATGGCTGATTGTTTGATTAATTGTGTGAAAAAAATGTCTTAGGGAGGAATATAGGGAGAGACTGGAAAACATAACTTTCTGAGAATGTTTATTTTTACTGTCTGGATTCTACCAGTTAATGATAGTGGCAGGCTACTCCAATTGAAATGAAGTTTCATTTGATTTAGCAGTGGGGTGAAATTTGTTGTGTAGAGAGGAGAGGGAGGAAGTAATTTTAATACCAAGATATTTAAAATCTGAATAGGATAAGTTAAATGGGATTGAAGCTTTTCGAATTTATAGGGCTTACTTGTTGATGGGGAAGCATTCACTCTTATTAAAGTTTAATTTGTACCCAGAAAATTACCCAAAATCCTCAAGGGGTGAGACAATTGTTAATGTGCAAGATTCAGGGTCAGTTAAGTACACTAATAAATCATGTGCATACAAAGCCACATGGTGCTCAACCCTCCTATTATCACACCTTGCAATAATTGGTGAAATCCATAGTGCTATGGAAAGTGGTTCGATGGCTATAGCGAAAAGCAGTGCGGATAGTGGACACCCTTACGAGTTCCCCTGGAGAGATTAAAGAATGGAGGCCTTGTAGAGTTAGTGCAGACCGAAGCTTGTGGTGAGGAATAGAGAAGATGGATCCATGCAGTAAGATTATTACCAAAACCAAATGTGTCAAGTACTGCGACTAAATAGCCCCATTCAATTCAGTCAAAGGCCTTCTCTGCGTCTAGGGTGATGACCACTTCCAGAGAAGAGTTGTTGCTGGGAGAGTACATAATATTTAAAAATTTACGATTTTTTTGGGGGGGGGGATTCCCCCCCCTTTTTTTTTCCTCCCCAATTGTATTCAGCCAATTACCGTACTCTTGCGAGCTGTCCTGGTCGCTGCTCCTGCCCCTCTGCCGATCCCAGGAGGGCTGCAGACTACCACATGTCTCCTCCGATACACGTGGAGTCGCCAGCTGCTTCTTCTCACCTGACAGTGAGGAGTTTCGCCAGAGGGACATGGTGTGTGGGAGGATCACGCTATTCCCCCAGTTCCCCTTCCCCCCAAACAGGTGCCCTGACCGACCAGAGGAGGCGCTAGTGCAGCGACCAGGACACACACCCACATCTGGCTTCCCACCCACAGACACGGTGTCTGTGGGACACCCGACCAGGCCGGAGGTAACATGGGGATTTGATCCGACAATTTCCGTGTTGGTAGGCAGCAGAATAGAATGCTACGCTACCTGGACGGCCCAAAGTTTACGAATATTTGAGAATGAATATATATATATATATATGAAGCCCATTTGGTTTTTCAGAGATGTCATTTGGAAGAATTGATTCTAAGCGGAGAGTAAACACCTTTGCAGTGATCTTGACATCTACATTAAGAAGTGAGATAGGACGAAAGGATCCACAGTTACTGGGGTCCTTGTCTTTCTTAAGTAGAAGGGATATGGATGCTTGACAGTGTGTCGAAGGTAACTGACCTTTTTCAATTGAGTCATGGAACATATTAAGCAAGAGAGGAGAGTGCGTGTCAGCAAACTTCTTATAGAAATCGGTAGAATAACCATCTGGACCCGTCATCTTCCCACTGCATTGATGTTATAGCTGTAACAATGTCTGCCAGACCTACAGGCCTCTCCGAACCCGAAGCAAGATCTTCGCTAATTTTTGGAATATTTAAATTGTTTAAAAATGTTATCATTTTAGAATTGTCTACTGGTGCTTCAGAAGTGTATAAAGTGGACAAAATGATCTAAAAAAACGTGTTAATCTCTTTGGGGTCTATCACCAGGGTCCTTCACCTGAGGTATAAGCTGAGATGCAGATTATCATTTTAATTGATGAGCAAGAAGCCTGCTCCCTTTTTCTCCATACTCATGATAAAAACCACGAGAATGAAGTAATGAGCCCTATGCCTCATTTGTAGATAGCAAATTGAATTGTGATTGTAGATCTAATCGGTTTTTTTTAAGGAATTTTGGTGTAGGATTTGTGGAACATTGGCAATCTATGTTTAATATTGAATCTGTTCATTCTTGAAGTTGTTTTTTTGCATTGTTTATTTATATGAGAGGAATAGTAAATTATTTGGCCCCTTAGGAATGCTTTCAAAGTTTCCCACAGTAATGAGGGGGAAATGGATTCATCTATTTTTGTATCTAGGAATGTATCTATAGATTTCTATAGGTAGTCGTAGAATTTCTCATCGGAGAGCAATAGTGAGTTAAATTTTCAAGGAGGATGATTTGTCAAGAGATTGGAGAAGTTAATTTCAGGTGTCAATGGGGCATGATCTGATATGACAGTTGCCAAAGATTTACTTCACTAAGAAGGGCTGAGTCTAAAAAGAAGTAATCTGTCCTGGAAAATGTATGGTGGACATTTGGAAAAAAAAGAAAATTGTATCCTACATGGGAAGTTAGAAAGGAAGGTTTGATTAATGCAACTTTTTCGCAGCTTTGTCTGGTCCGCCACTTTCAAATGTGTCTCCTGTAAAAACACATCTCAGCATTGAGACGTTTAAGGTGAGAAAAACCCTTTGAGCATTTGGTCAGGCCATTCATTCCTTTAGCGTTCCATGAATTAAATTGATTGACTGACTTTGACTGACTGCCTTTATTACCCTTGGTATTTGGTGCCATTTACCAAAAGAAACAAAAATAAAAACTTCAGGCCTGATTGATATAGCAGAATGCATGTGCAATGCATTTTTGAGATTGATGCAATCATTTGGCAGATAAGAGAACAAAGATTCATCCCAAGGCTAACCTCTTTCATTCCCCAGTATCTCCAAGGCTTAAGAACATGACAAAAAACAAACGAACAAAAGTCCTAGGTCTTGTTTCATAAACAGAAAAGACCGCAGGGGGAAATGTATTCGCAGTTTCCAGTGCATCTAAAACTTCTTTCTTTTCCTTTCTCACATAAGAGTGGCTATATTTATAGAATAGCATTAAGCCTTTAAATCTACCCCCCCTTTACCAAATGTCTCGTTTTTTCAAGGTTATGGGAACGTCTGAAAAGTACAAGAGTGCCCAAGTCCTAACTATTAAGAAAATAAATAAATTTTGGCAAACGGGTGAAAGTATTTAAATACACTGAAGTAATTTGATAATTACATTAGATTGCTTTAAATGACATTTAAATTGTCTACCTACAAATGATTTATTAATTTATCAAGATGTTTAGCTGTCACTTAGATTTTACTTTTTGTTCGTAATTTTGTGACCGTCCTTAATTCACCGCTAAATTAAACTTCGTTTTGTTTCAACAGTGAGAAAGCAGGGGGTTGCAACACATCTATATGTAATCTTTTCCTCTTTACAGTGGTTCGAGCAATTTAATGGAGTGTCAACAAACAGAATATTCGCTGTAATCCATTTTGACCAGCTCACCTCCCCCTATTAGACAGGTTTTCGAGTTCTCCCAGTGTTTGTCATTTTGACTTGCGCATCCGCGGGATTGTCAGAGATGAGTCTGTCCTTGGAAGTGGACTCATAGGCGGGCGGGATAAAGCAGGCTGAAATGGACGTTCTTGTACAGGTCCGCCTTCAACTTGTTGAAAGCCGCACGCTTCTTTGCTGGGCTGGTGCTGATATCTGGGTCGATATAAATCTTATGCCCTCAGTAGAACAGCTGTTCCCTTTTCCTGCGAGTGATGCATTCCTTGTCTTTGAAGCAGGGGAAAAGCACAATATAAGTAAGGTCTTGCCCTCCTATTTTCGGGATGTCAGTGGTTGCCCAAGCCTGTGTGCGTGATCAATGATGGGCAGAGTGGGAAAAACATCTTTTCCAAACACTTCCATGAGAAACTCTGATATGAATTTCACCAGGCTGGCTCCTTCCATTTTTTCTGGAATTCCAATAATTTGCAGGTTTGATCAGCGAGACCTATTTTCAAGATCATCGGTCTTGGCTTTAAGCTAGGTGTTCTCCAACTCGAGAGCAGCACATCTTGTTTCCAGTGCCACCAGTCTGTTGCTGTGGTCTGATAGTGTGTGTTTGACCTCGTTTAATATTTGACCATGAGAGTCGGTTGTGGCTCGAATCTTGTCCAAAGATGCTGAAATGGGCAAAAGTGCACTTTCAAGTGCTTCTTTTAACATGAGGTCATTAACGTAGTTAGTTCTTTAAGTAGAACAGCACGAAGTTTGTCTAGCTCGGTGGGTAGCTCGACATTAGCTTCGGTATCAGATGCCATTACAGGACTCGCAGCTTCTTGTGGGGTTAGCATAGTTGCTTCACTTTTGTCTTTTCTATCTTTCCTTGTCATTTTGTGGTCCACTGCAGGTGATGTAGTCTTGTAGTCCAATGTAAAATTAAAAAATAGGAGTAAAAATTACCAACAGAACTTGAAAGCTTAAAGAAATAAAAGTTGTTTGTAGGAGCCTTCCTCACATGCGTCTTGCTCGGTATATGCTTAACCAGAAGTCCCGTTTAAGAGATGCTCTGATCCAGTCGTCCGGCCATAACAATTTGTGGCCCTTGTCAAAGTCGTTCAGGTCTTTTACTCCTGCCCATTTCTCCTGCATCCAACACATTGACTATGATAACTGATAGTTTGCTTACCATCTAATCTACCCAGACCTTGACATGTGCCCTTGTTTGGAAATGGTCAGTGTTATTCAGTTCGCCTGTGACTGGTCATAAAGTTTTGGCTCATCAGTGTATGTGCAAATTCATGAGAAATATATGTATTTCTAGTGGTGTGGTGGCTCCAAGGCGCTGGGGTAATTTGTAATGTCCTGGGAATCAAGCTACAATTAATATAACATAATATTGAATTATTTTGATAAGGCTTAGACCTATGTTCAAAGAAGTTTGAATCAGTTCATCTGGATACAACGTTTACTTACATACGTTTCACCACTCAGCTAAGTGACATCTTCAGTCTAGACTGAAGATGAAATGTATCTGTCAATAAATGTTGTATCCAGACGAACTGATTCAACCTTCTTTGATTTTCCTACCTGGATTATTGAGCATGCATCAAGACACCTGGGCCTTTGTTGTTTTTTCGAATTTCTCTCCCAAAATATTAATGCAGTTTGATACTGTAATCAGCTGTTATATAATGAGATATATTTTATGTAAACTTTTAATTTAGCTCAATATAAGGGATTTGCAACTTCACTGCTGAAATCTGGTCCTGAAACCAAAATTGGCTGGAGAATAACACTGTGGTAGCTTGCCACTTATTTGTCCCTTTGCCTGTCTCTCCAACATTATTGATTTTTCTCACCAAAATACAATCCTAGTCGTACGGCAAAAACCCTGGGGAGATCTATCAGCATTATCCCTGTCAGTCTGTACAAATACCATGTGCCCTACAAGGTTTATTGCCATAACTTGTTTATCTTGTCTTTCTCAGTTTCCTGGATGCCTGGAAATGGCCGTGATCTGAACTGACCTCAGAAGAGACATAGCTGCAGGATCCTTCAGGCCAGGTGCTTCTCTCCATGCCACTCTGAGACGATATCAGTCACCCAGAGTGAGAGTTCTGCCCTTGTGTTTCCCTTTTCTTTCTGCTATGGGGGGAGCCGTGAGCGCTGGGGAGGACAATGACGACCTGATTGATAATCTGAAGGAAGCCCAGTATATTCGGACAGACAAAGTGGAACAGGCCTTTCGAGCCATAGACCGAGGGGACTACTACCTGGATGACTACCGGGACAATGCCTACAAAGACTTAGCATGGAAACACGGGAACATACACCTGTCTGCTCCATGTATATATTCAGAGGTGATGGAGGCCCTCAAACTGCAGCCAGGACTGTCATTCCTCAATCTAGGCAGTGGAACTGGCTACCTGAGCACGATGGTTGGACTCATCATAGGTAGGCGTTATGTCCATTTCTTTCACAGTTGTGATTTCTATGAGTGGCTGGGCTATTCAGTGAAGCATGGGCAGAAAAAACATGTAGTGCCGCATTATAAGCAAGAAAATACCTGCATGTGTTTCACACCAAGAGTGTTGCAGAATGGAAGTACTGGTGGAACGTGTTCAGAAAAGCTTCTCAGACCAAATGTGTCCCTTTGTTGTACAGGTAAAGAGACTGTGCTGCCTCTTTTCTTTGTGGTACATGGGCCACGTTTTTATTACATTTCTACGCCTGTGGTACTTTATCTGGAATGAATTAGGCTTGCATAAAACTAATGAAATACTCATTAGGGCTGCAGTGTTTCTGATGATGATAAGAGAACTGCACAGTCCTTTCATTAGGGTACCTGTTGGTACATTATTGGTACATCGGTGTATCTTAGTACATTATGATTGATTCTAAACCAAATATTGTTTGCCTGCATGTGTTTTTTTCAAAGGGCCGTTTGGCGTGAATCATGGAGTTGAGCTCCACAAGGATGTGGTTGAATATGCTAGAGAGAAGCTGGATGATTTTATAAAGAACAGTAACAGCTTTGATAAGTGAGTACAAACTTAATCAGGTGCAATGAATGTCATAGTTTACAAAGGTTACATGGGTATATGCATTCAAACCGCAAGTGTTACTAACAGTTACGTCTTCCACTTACAACCACAAGCATTAGGAATATTCTAATTCTATCCATATGTATGTTTTATCTTCTCATTTGTTTTGCATAATTATATGTCATTGCACACAACTATAAGCATGAAAGGGGGAAATCATTCTCGGTTGTTCTCTAATGCATTTTCCTTCATCCCACTTGTGAATTTTTGCATCAGGTTTGAGATCTGTGAACCCGTCTTCGTGGTGGGGAATTGCCTTGAAATCTCAACGGACAGCCACCAATACGACCGCATTTATTGCGGCGCAGGAGTGCAGAAGGATCACGAAAATTACATGAAAGTGCTGCTCAAAATTGGAGGCATTCTCGTGATGCCTATAGAGGACCAGGTAAGAAGTACGGGGCTCTTGAATAATAGAAATGCCATGCCATGCCATGATTGATATCCATAGTGCTAGCATATGAGGAATGACACGGTGAAATAACTCTGACCTGCAAGGCTTGTCATGAAACATTCACATACATTATTCAGCCACAAAGCACCTGAAATGTTGTGTTGGTGTTGGGAAAGTTTGAGTGCATGGGACATACATTTCATCAAAAATATTAACATTTGAATACAGTGACAAGAGAAGGTACCGAGAATATGAGTAAATTGGTGTGGAGTACATTTGGGCAAGATTACACAGACCCTACCGAGAAGAAAGTTTGAAGTTTTTTGACAAATAGATTTGGGGTCCAAATTTTGGGTTACCATAGCCAGTGAATTTAAAGACGAGCTGAACTTGAGCAAAACTCATCAGGCACTGTAACCCATTTCAGCTTTCCTTCGGAGATATTCCCAAGCTCTCGTTGCTCATCCGAAGCGGCACATAGCTTAGAGAAAATGAAGGAAGATTACATATCCTCCTTGATTGTCGGTCAGTGTTGTGTTCAGTCTCTGTGAAGTTCTTTCGTCATTTGTGCAGCTGACCCAGATAACCAGAACTGGCCAGTGCTCATGGGAGAGTAAGAACATCTTGGCGGTGTCCTTTGCCCCCTTGGTCCAGCAGAGCAGAGCTGATGGAGAGAAGCCTGATGCTGTCCAACTGCGTGAGTTCTCCAGCCTCCACCATTTGTACAATCCAAAATCTTCCGCTCTTCTTTGGAACTGTGTAGTGCTTGTTGTTCCAGAAGTAATGTGGGCAATTTTTCAGTCACTTAAAGTTAAAATGAAGTGACAAGACCAGTCTTTAGAATGGTTGATTAATGATTCTGTTTACCTCCATCCACTTTTGAATAGTAGTGGACCAATTTTCAGTTTCATAACCTCAATATTTTTGAGTTGACCTAGTTGAAGGACCGTTACAGTAGTGGGAAGTGTTTAATTTTTGTTTTTTGCCCCTTTTTTCATATATTGCCCTAAAGGATTGTGTCCTTTTTATTTGTACTCAGCCCCTGTGACTGTCAGGAGCCTTCAGGATTTGTCTCGGATCTACATACGCCGCACCCTCAGAGAACTGTCTGCCGAGGAGAGTCCAGACAAGGGGCTCAAAGTTCCTCAGAAGCGCAAACGCAGGCGCTGCCGACGGCGGCGCATCAACACCTATGTTTTTGTTGGCAACCAGCTGATACCCCAAACTGTGGAGAGCGAGGAAGAGGAACAGACTGAGGAAGAGCACAAGGAGGTGGAGGAGGAGGAGGAGAGAGACATTGGCGACATCGAAATCCTGAAGCAAGTCAACGTGTTGAGAGACCAAATAATGGCTTTGCCTCTGCCTGAGTCACTCAAGGCATATTTGCTGTACTACAGAGAGAAGTGACTGATTCGCTCGGTGTCCATTGTTAACGGATGCAGCGCCTGCTGAGAATGCTTTTCCTTGCCCTTTTTGAGTACAAATGTAGCATTATTTCCATTTAATCTTGATGGCCGAGCCGTTAACGGAGAGAGATTAAATAGATAATACTGGATAATAATGTTATGATTGTCGTGACAACATTTCTTTGTCAGTTTATTTTGTTCTGGATTTGTATATCAAAAATCTATGTTAAAAAAAAAATCTACATAATGGAAATTATTTCAGAAACCAGTTTTGTGATTCAGACTTTATCACAATGACTGATATCTCTGCAAAATGACGTTGCAGATTAAAATTGTATAAACAGCAAAACCTTGCTACATTTGTTAAGAATGTGTTCATGAGGAAGTTGAGACTTGTACAGCACCTTTTTCTAGAAGCTTTAACCTTACAGCATCTGGTAGTTTACCGATGCTTGATGGAGCGGAGGACACCGAAATGCAAGTAGAGCCACATCATTATAGCTGACGACTCAAACGAAGACATTTTTCATAATCATGAACGAGGCTGCCCTGTGGTTTTTCTCCTCAGTGCTCTTCTTCTTAAGCTGTTCCTTTCCTTTCCCGTCTACGAGAGAGTGGGGAGAGGCAAGATTAGCATATAATTTCATTTGTGGGGCATCTTTAAGTGCAACTGAAATACTTCCGCGAGGTGATTATATCCTCGTGTGTGTTATCTCGCTCTGCTCTTCAGTAACCGGCTTTAGGATTTATACGAGCAGTCATTTTTTAATTTGGTTAACAATTTTCCGGGCCCAGAATGCCTTTTACCAATCAGAAATAGCCCATTCCACTTCCGTTTTTTCTTTGTTATGCTGACCCACATTATAAAGATTTTAATATCAGAGGCTCGAGGAATGACAGAGCTGATTAATCAGGATATTTAATGGCGAGCCACATTTTCTCACCCCGCTTTTTGTTTTGAGGTGACTTGGGAGTTGTTTCGGGTGGGGAATCGAAATTCAGATGAAGTCAGTAATCACCTTTCTTTTTTTTTGTTTAAAGGTTATTTTTTGGCATTTTTGCATTTATTTGATAGGGGACAGTGAAGTGGTAGACATGAAACAAGGGGAGAGACAGATGGGTACGACATGCAACAAAGGTCACTGGCTGGGTAGAAGCAGGGATGTTGTGGCTTTGCAGCATGCGCCACAACTGTTCGGCTGCCGGGGGGCGCCCCGCTTTTTTGTTTTTGAGGTGACTTTTGAGGTGCTTCAGGCGGGGAATTGAAATTCGGATGAAGCCAGTAATCATTCTGCCTTCATGAACATAGCGCCCCGGTTATGCTGACTTTAGCCTACGTCCTGTTATTGATCATCAGAAGTGATGCCCAGGTGATCAGGAGCTAAAATGTAGTTATTTGTTTTATTGTTTTAAAGAACTTTGATAAAACGGGAAAAAAATCCAAAATTTATTTTTATTTTTATTCAAAACAATGCAAAATCAGAATCAATGAGAATTTTGAAGCCTTTTTGTAGTCTGGGCTGTAGAAGTGTCCAACAAAGCACCTTAATTCTACAGTCCTCAGTTTGGATGATAGGTGCCATCTTTTTTTGGCTTACTTTATATTGTGGAATGGGTATGTGACGATGTTAAGTCCTGTGTATATTTTAAAGTACAATCCGCTTGCAGGACTTTTCCTGATAGTGATGGCTTTCAAGTGCCAACGTACCCATCACGTGAGGATCCCTGTGAGTTTTGTGTCATGGCACTGTAAACTTGCCCGGCTGATGGTATGTTTCTGCATTCCGCATTTGCAAAAGAATAGTGCATCATTGATAGATGTCACGTTTGTGTTCATGCTTTACCAAAAGGTCACAGACGGGAATTTTTCCTCATCTTACTTTGAATGCATAATTTAGTAGTCAGAGGTTAAGTTGAATGTTGTTGAAATTCTATTCGATATAAAATGGTTTAAATGTATGATTATTAAGCAGTTATGCATTGAACATGATTTGCATTTGGTTTGTTGTAGCGCCCTCTTGCTGAACTGTATTTTTGACATTAGGAAGCCTGTTTGTAGGTCTAATTCTTCACTGCTGTCTGTTGAATAGATATATTAGTAGTGCTCTCAGTTTTCATTTTGCGCTGGTGTAACGTAAGTTATGTTTTGATTTAAGATGGGGATGATTATATGGGTTGCTTAGTGTGTATGTGTGTACGGAGAGGTAACATATATTTTCTTGCAAAGTTTTTACACTCAGTGGAAAATTTTTCAACCAAGCAATACAGTAATTTCTCCACATACAATTACAGTATTCAATGGAAAAAAAATGATCAATCACAAGCAAAAAAAACAACAAAAAAACAAAACAAAAAAAAAACTTCAAATCAGTCAGTTTTTTAAGTATTGTCGCAAATTAAAGAGTACAGCAGGTACTTAAAACAGGGGACATAGGTCGCACCTTGAGCCAAAGTTAAAGAAACGACTATGATTATAGTAATGCAGAAGGAACTGACTGACGACAACATGGCACCCGGCACAGACCAATTCATTACCAATTTTATGGTCTTGTATTGAATTAATTGAGCCAAAAGCTATTCTGTTATTTATCAGGCATATATTGATTCCTCATAGAGTGTGAAGTTCATTTTGAAAATGTGTTGTTCCTCCATTACTGTTTTGACACAAAAATAAAGGTCACAATCGTACTCTGCCTCTTTTAATCAGAACATCTTCTCTGCTCTTGGATATCCCTATGTAGAAAAGGGTTTTATTGCCCATGTAGTCCTGACAAGGTCAAGGAGGCAATGCATGGTAGGCTCCTTATAGTCAACGTGTCATTCTGGTATGTCATATTCATAGAGAAGTAAGGTTAGAAAATGGGTCAGTCAGGTAATTTCAGACCATCCTGCTAATCTTTCACCAATTTTGGTGTGCTGTATTTATTATCAGATAGTATGTCTGGTCTGTTGGCTCAGTGCTTAGATTTACAAAAACAAGAGACAAGCGTTGTTCATTTAGTGAACAAATGAAATTCAACGAACATTTCACTCAGAAAAACATTTACATCTCTGATCACCTAATTAGTCTTACTTAGTACCCTGAAACTATCATTTCCAATAGTCGTACCTATTGTTCACTCATTCAAGAGTTTTCTTGTTTAGCAACAGGATATATTTAAAGACAAATAAACCCAGCCACAGGGGATGCCCAAGCCAGTGCATTCTTAGTGCTGGTCCCAAGCCCAGATAAATGGGGAGGGTTGTGTCAGGACGGGCATCCGGCATAAAACCTTTGCTAAATCGATTATGCGGATCATAAATTGATTTCCATACTGGATCACTCGAGGCCCGGGTTACCAACGACTGCCACCAATACTGTTGGCTAGCAGGATGTGGGTGGAAACTGCTACTGTTGGGCAAAGGAGAAGGAGAGGGGGAAGGCATATCCAGAGGCAGCAGGAGAGGAGTAAGGGTAGGGGTGTGGAGGTGAGAGTCGGAACTCTAAATGTTGGCACTATGACTGGTAAGGGGAGAGAGCTGGCTGATATGATGGAAAGAAGGAAGGTAGATATACTGTGTGTGCAAGAGACCAGGTGGAAAGGGAGCAAGGCCAGGAGCATTGGAGGTGGGTTCAAACTCTTCCACCATTGTGTGGCTGGGAGGAGAAATTGGGTAGGGGTAATCCTGAAGGAAGAGTAAGTCAAGAGTGTGTTGGAGGTGAAGAGTGTCGGACAGAGTAATGAGTATGAAGTATGGAAATTGAAGGTGTGATGATGAATGTTGTCAGCACATGTGCCCTGCAAGTTGGGTGTGAGATGGAAGAGAAAGAAGAATTCAGGAGTGAGTGTTGGATGAAGTGGTGGAGCGTGTACCCCAGGAGGAGAGTGGTGATTGGAATGGACTTCAATGGGCATGTTTGTGAAGGGAACAGAGGTGATGAGGAGGTGATGGGTAGATATGGTGTCAAGGAGAGGGATGTGGAAGGACAGATGGTGGAGGATTTTGCAAAAAGGATGGAACAGAGGGTAACATATAAGAGTGGAGGAAGGTGCACACAGGTGGACTATATCTTCTGCAGGAGGTGCGATCCGAAAAAGATTTGAGACTGCAAGGGAAGAACATAGCTAATCAGCATTGGATGCTGGTCTGTAAGATGACTAAGGAGATCAAGAAGAGAAAGAGAGTGAAGGCAGAGCCAAGGATCAAATGATGGAGGTTGAAGAAGGAAGACTGTTGTGTGGAGGTAAGGGAGGAGCTAAGACAGGCAGGTGGTAGTGAAGAGTTGCTGCATGGCTGGGCAACTATTGCAGAAATGGTGAGGGAGAGCTAGGAAGGTACTTGGTGTGTCATCTGGACAGAGGAAGGAAGACAAGAAGATTCGGTGGTGGAATGAGAACATACAGGAAAGTATATGGAGGAAGAGGTTGGCAAAGAAGAAGTGGGATAGTCAGATGAAGCAAGAAGATAAGAGTACAAGGAGATGTGGTATAAGGCAAAGAGAGAGGTGGCGAAGGCAAAGGTAAAAGGCGTATGATGAGTTGTATGAGAGGTTGGACACTAAGGAAGGAGAAAAGGACTTGCATCGATTGGCTAGACAGAGGGTCCGAGCTTTGAAGGATGTGCACCAGGTTAGGGTGATAAAGGATAGAGATGGAAATGTGCTGACAAGTGAGGAGATTGTGTTGAGATGTTGGAAGGAGAACTTTGAGGTAGTCAGGGGGCCAAAACTGATATTGCAACTTAAGTTGACGCTTTTGGGTAGAAGCTGTCAACCTATCCAGTATTCATGTTTAACCCCTTGACATATGTTCTAGCTATGTTGACATCGTTGAAAATTATTTTTTTTGTCATTTTATCATTGTAAGTGGTAAAAATCGGACCTTTTTTCACAATCCTGCCAAATTAGTAAAAATTTGCTCTGGCAATTTTGAGCAAATTTGTAATATTATCCCTCAATATATCTCATGTGAAAGTATGATCTTAACTATTGATAAAACATCAACTAATGGTAAAACAATATCATAGCCTAACCACAGGGGGTGCTGTTTGTGATCAGCAAAGCTGTGATTTGATACAGCAAAAAAAACAGCAGCAATGAAAGTGAAGATAATCACAGAAGAGTTCTACAGTTCAAACAAAACTATCAAGTAATGGGTGATTTGAGATAATAAATGGTTTAAGTCTGTTATTTGACGAGCAAATAACAGTTACCTCCGGATTCGACCACCAAGTGTTGCCAAAAAACAGGTATGCTAAACAGTTTTCCATCTGCAAGCTAGCTACCCCATCTGCTAGCAAGCACAGATCATTTCATCTTATTTCATTTCCAATTTTTCACTTCACCAACAGTTATAATTAAGGAGTACTATGTGCACATGAGTTTTTGTGAGCATGTGTACTGGGAATATAGCTATAGCATCTATTATGCATGTATTAGAATACTAGAAGTTTAAATCTGCTGGTTAGCTAGCCAGCTCCTGAGATAATGTAGGCTACAGCTAAAGATGTTGCAGTGATCCACTTTTTTTATTTCTCCTCACAAGAAGTGGTCAAGTAGAATATGTCTGTGAATGTTCTCATTATGGTTAACCAAGTAGAATAGAGACTAGAGTAGTGATACTATGTATTTGCCTTCCAGATGAGCCAATATGGAGCCAGTGGGAGCTGTAGTGTGTAAAAGAAGAAGAATGACAAATGATATTAATTGGGGAAAATGCTTTATTTGTCAACATGACTATGGGAAAAACAGGCAAGATAAACTGCTAAGAAAAGCATCTGAGGATGGACTGAAATGCATTAGACTTAGAGCAAGTGAATGAGTAAAATACAAAGATGTAGAATATGTTGATACTCTAGATCGAATTAAGGAGTTCCTGGACACAAAAGCCGAAGAGATCCAGTGGCACAAGACATGCTATGCTGATTTTACCTATGCCGTTGTCATTGATTGTCTTAAGCGGCGCTTTGACAACACTAAGGACACACTGGAACCTGCAAGCCGCCCTCGTTCAACTAGAAGTTCAATTGCTCCAGTCATTTGGGAAAAATTTATTTTTTGTCAGAAGGATAAGCCTCAGGAAAACCTTCACAACATTCAAGTCTTACGTACATCGGAAAATATTCTTCACCTAGCTCGGCTAGACACAGTATTGAGATGCAGGCTTGCAGGAGTCAATGACTTGATTGCCCCAAAGGGCAAATATCATCTTATCTGCTACAGGGCATTCTCCAGGAAGTACCAAAGCAATACACCATTTGCTTAGACAATGTGGCAGATGAGCTTAGAACTGGCCTTGCCAGAGGTGAAATATACTCTTTGAAAACAGTTTGGGAAAGATACTGTGAACTTATTGCAGACTTTGAATTAGAACCAGGAATACACAAATGTCATCATTTCAAGACAAAGCTTGACAAACTGCTTAAAGGGAAAGCATTATTTGTGCAATCACTGAGCCCAACTGAGCCCTTAATGATATTTCCTGAAATGACAGCTGAGGCTGCTCTCCAAAACCTAAGGAAAACAATGGATGATGAACAGGAATCCCAAGATGACACTAAAGGAATGAGTATGGCTAGTTGTGACGATGAGATACTGAGTTGGCTGTATTGGGTGTCATTAAAGATCAAGGCAGACATCAGGGAGTCCCAAAGACATGATGTCATTGGAGGGATTGATCAGCACCATGCAGAAGAAGTTGTGCCTCAGAGTCTGTACCTGCTGTTACGACTTCTATGCACTGATGATGGCGACCAAGAAAATATGGATAAACAAACCGTGAACACAAAGCTACTCAGCATTGCTCAAGACGTTGTGTTCCTGGCATCTGGTGGACAGAGACCAACACCAAAGCACATTGGAATTGGAGTTGCAGTACACCAAATTACACGCTCAAATGGCTTAGTGCAGTTACTTCATGCTGCTGGGCACAGTATAAGCTACGAGTCAGTGCTGAGAACAGATACTGCTATAGCAAACGAGGCTGTGAAGCAATACTTTGACAATGGTAGAGTATTTATTCCACAAAACTTTGTCAATGCAAGGCTCCCTGGATACATCATGTATGCAAATGACAACATCGAAATTAATGAAGAAACCCTTGATGGGAAAGAAACCTTTCATGCCTCCCAGACTGCATCTTTCAGACGAGTGAGCCTCAAGAACAAATCCCCAAAGTGAAGCTGAAATCAGGCAGATCAAAGTCACTCTCAATTCCATCAGGGATGTTTGAGCTCAGGGATGTTAAAATGGAATCACAGAAGCCCCCTCCAAAATTTCATGGGCCAGTTACACCAGAAATGTATGATGCAGACACACAACTAACTAAACAATCAAAGAACCAGGATCTTGCCTGGATTCTGTGCAGGCAACAGAACATGGAAGTTGTTCCATCTTGGAGTGGCTTCAACCACCTTATGTCAAAATCAGATCACCAAAAAACAGTAGCTGGACTGATGCCTATCATAAATTCTCCAGCACACGACTATGACACAATCTGGACGGTGTTACAAAACTGCCACGAAATGACTACACAACTGGGTCAAAGGTACACAGTCATAACCTTTGATGAGCAGCTCTACTGCAAAGCAAAGATGCTTCAGTGGCATCACCAAAAAGAGTGCGAGAATATTGTTATTCTCTTGGGTGGCTTTCATGTGCAAATGAACTTTTCAAAGGTCATTGGCCAGCATCTTGCTGATTCTGGACTGAGAGACATCCTTGAGGAAAGTGGTGTGTTTGGAAAGAACACAGCTGAAAACATCATGAAGGGAGAGGGATGGAACCGTGTAGCCCGTGCACACAAACGAACCTTTGAAGCACTTTGGAGAATATTGTGGCCAAGCTTTCTGCAATGGATGGAAGATAATGACAGTACAATAGACAACAGTTGCTTTGAGTTGGCAGATGCACTGTCAGGGCACATAGGAAGTGGAGAAATGGAAGCAGCTGTGGCATGCTATGAGGAACTTGTGCTGAAAGTTAGAGAGCTTCAATATCTCCTTGCAGAGTTTGACAAGGCCAATGAAGAGAAGCCAACCTTTATCTTCTGGAGACAGTACATGGACCTTGTGTCTATTCTCCTTGCGTTCACCCGGGCACTGAGATGTGGTGATTGGAACCTGTACATGTCAGCCTTCAAGAGCATGATATCTTGGTTTGCTGCGTATGATCACACCCATTACACAAGATGGGGTGCTGTATTCATAGCAGACATGGAACAGCTGGCACAGACAGCACCAGAGGTCTACTAGGGCTTCCTAGATGGTGATTTTGTAGCCAAGGAGACCAAACACAGCTTCAACGAGGTGCCTTTCGACCTTCGCCTTGAACACATCAATAAAACGGGAAAGGTTGCTGGAGGATTGATAGGCATCACTAGAAATGATCCAGCAAGAAACCGTTGGTCCATCACCTACAATGAACATGCATCCTTGGCAGAGGATACCAGATCCCTGTTTGGACTGACACATGATGACGACGATGATGAGGAGACCCACAAAGACTGCCTTCAATCAAGAATCAAAAGGGATAATAACGATGTCATTCAACTTGTTGTCAGTTCCAGAGATACAACGTCTTCCAACAAGAACATATGTATGATTTAGTGTCCCTGACAACTGGTGATGTTGCCTCAGAAGAGATACTGAATGACCTTACACATGCTGCAGAGTCTGGCAAAAAAAATAATCACTGAGTTGGTGAAAAACCGACTGGGCACAAAGAACACAGACGTCCATGACAGTCTCACCAAGAGAAAACCAAAAACATTCTCAAGCCTATACAGCACAGATACCAAGCTTGAACAACTCAGATCCAAGTGTGTGAAGCCTGACAGGGATATTTTTCGCCCCATCATTGTATCCATTGAGAGTGGCAGAGAGGTCAACATGGATGAGCTTCTCCAAAAAGAACTGTGTGCAGTCCCCCTGTCACTTGCCACAACTGATTCAGTGCTCAGGCCTACAAACAAAGCTGACTTAGCCACCATACTACAAGCTGGTGCAAAGGAAACAGAGTTCAGTCCATCTGTTATGAGAACATGCACCATCATTGATGGAATGGCCTTAGTAAGAGCCATGGGAAAACCTCAAAATGCATCAACCTTTGGGGAATATGCGGATGTGTTCACACAGAGAGTGACATCTAATCTACATGGGAACATCACCAGAGTAGATATAGTGTTTGATCAGTACTAACAGAACTCCATTAAGAGTGGAACAAGAACAAAAACGCAGCACTACTCAGCGAAAGGTTCGCACAATTGTGAGTAGAGATGTAAAGCTACCTGCCAACTGGAATAGCTTCATTGAAATGGATGAAAACAAAGCCAACCTTACCCACTTCCTATCAACTGAGCTTGAGAATCATGTGCAGCATTATGATGAGGAAATTGTTATCAGTGGAGGGTTTGAGGATCCTGAAAAAGTCACATCAGCAGCTGGGATTGATGTATCTCACCTACAAGCTACATATGAAGAAGCGGATACACGCATACTGTTACATGCAGCTGATGCAACAACGAAAGGGTATCAGATGCTCATCATTCAGTGCCGAGACACAAATGTGTTGCTGTTACTTCTTGTATTTGCAAACCAACTGAGCCAAGAAATTTGGATGAAAGCAGGAACAGCTAAGAAACCACGCTACATCAAAGTTCATGATATCAAACTGCCAAATGAGATGCTCGATGGTCTGTTGGCATTTCATGCCATCACTGGATGTGACACTACGAGCCAGTTCACCGGAATCGGAAAAAGGACAGCATGGAAAGTGTTCCAGCAGTACCCTCATCTTCTCCACAACTTTGGTGAGGATGAAGTACCAAGTCCCACTTCTCTATCCTTGGCAGAAAAGTTCGTATGTAAGCTCTATGACCTTAAGTCGACCAGCAACTCTATACAAGAAGTTCGCTGCGCTCCCTTTCGGAAACTTAAAGCCAATGTTGATACTTTACCACCAACTGAAGATGCATTGTCAATGCACATCATGAGGGCCCAAATAAATTTTTGACTTTTTCAATGGTCTAGCTCTATTTTCTCTGACATAGTAACATACATTTAGATTCTGACGCTTCTGCAGCCATCCCACTGTTGTTAGCTTTCTTTTGATACCAAGATTATGTATATGGCCCTTGTGATTGGGGAGATATTCTATATTTATTGTGGGCATGTCATTTCGAGCAAGAAATCTGAAAAATAGGCCTGAAATGGCCTCTAAAAGTCACAAAATATTTCTTTAACACGTCAACCACCCTAGAACATCTTCTATAGGTCCCCTCTTACCAAAAAAATATGTTTACAGCTTCTACCCAAACATGGCCACAAAAGTGTTAACGGAAGCACTTTTCAGGATTGGCCCCCTGACTAAGGGGCTGATGAGTGAAGAAAATGAGAGAGAGAAGGTTGGATGATGTGGGAATAGTGAATCAGGAAGTGCGGTGGATTAGCAAGGAGGAAGTGAGGGCAGCTATGAAGCAGATGAAAAGTGGAAAGGTGGTTGGTCCAGATGACATACCTGTGGAGAGATGGAGATGTTTAGGAGAGATGGCAGTGGATTTTTTAACAAAATGTTAACACAATCTTGGAAGGTGAGAGGATGCCTGAGGGGTGGAGAAGAAGTGTACTAGCACTGACTTTCAAGAATAAGGGTGATGTGTAGAGTTGTAGTAACTACAGAGGTATAAAGTTGATTAGCCACAGCATGAAGATATGGGAAAGAGCAGTGGAAGCTATGCTAAGAGGAGAGGTGATGATTAGCGAACAGCAGTATGGTTTCATGCCATGAAAGAGCACTACAGATGTGATGTTTGCTTTGAGTGTTGATGGAGAAGTATAGAGAAGGTCAGAAGAAGTCACACTGTGTCTTTATGGATTTAGAGAAAGCATATGACAGGGTGCTGAGCAGGGGCGTCATAGTGGGCGGGGGTGGGGGGGCTCTACCAGGGCACCAGAAGGGAGGGGGCGCCCTTGGGAAGCTTGGAATTCAAAATTTGTTTTGGTTTGAAATTTTTTATTTCAAACTAATTAGTGTCATAACTTCAGTTAAAACTGGCTCAATAAATCAGTTGAGGGACTTAAAGATAACAGTGGAGGCTCTCTGAGGCCCCTCTCACCCCTCTCTGAGGCCTCTCACACTCCTTACAAAAGGTGCAAAATGGTTTAGCCTGCCCCTCACAAGCATCTCTCTATACAGCTCATCTAGTCCTGTCACGAGTGACTGCTAATACAAGCACAGGCAAAGATCAGATCAACGATGTCCCAAGAGAGGCTGAACAGCCTGGCACTAGCCAAACAATTGCACTTTAAAGATCTAATCAATGATTTTACAAACAAGAAGTCTCATCAGTGGATTTACTGTGGAATAAACATCATGGGTGTCAGCACCAGTACCCTAAGATGCATCAAAGTTTAACGTGATACTATACATTTTTCAGTCACTGCAAGATAGTTAAGTTAGGTTAAAATAGATGTACTGTGATTGTAAATAATATGCAATATGATAGAACTAAAAAAAGTGATGTGTGAGAGGCAAAAGAAGAAAGGGGCCCACGTAGACTGCTTATGTATAGAGCCCAGAATTTTGTGCTACACCCTTGGTGCTGAGAGAGGAGGTGTGGTATTATATGAGAAAGTCAGGAGTGGCAGAGAAGTATGTGGGAGTGGTGCTGGATATGTATGTGGGAAGTGTGACAGTGGTGGTGTGTGCATTAGGAGTGACGAATGAGTTCAAGGTGGATGTGAGATTACATCAAGGATCGGCTCTGAGCCCTTTTTTTTGTAATGGTGATGGACAGGTTGACGAACGAGATCAGACTATGATGTTCCTGGATGTCATTGGGATCTGTTGTGGGAGTAGGCAGCAGATTGAAGAGAGCCTGGAGAGGTCAGGATATGCACTGGAGAGTCAGTAGGAGCAAGATGGAATACATATGCATGCAGAACAGAGGTGAAGAAGAATGCAGGCAGGGTGGAGTCGGTGGAGAAGAGTGTCAGGAGTGATTTGCGCCAGAAGGGTGACGGCAAGAGTGAAAAGGGAGGTTTACAAGATGGTAGTGAGACCAGCTATGTTGTATGGTTTGGAGATGGTGGCACTGACCAAAAGACAGGAGGTGGAGCTGGCAGAGTTGAAGATGCTAAGATTTTCAATGGGAGTGACAAAGAAGGACAGGATTAGGAATGAGTATATTAGAGGGACAGCTCAGGTTGGACGGTTTGGAGACAAAGCAAAAGAGGTGAGATTGAGATGGTTTGGACATGTGTGGAGGAGAAATGCTGGGTATATTAGGAGAGGGATGCTGAAGATGAAGCTGCCAGGCAAGAGGAAAAGAGGAGGGCTAAAGTTGAGGTTTATGGATGTGGTGGGGGAGGACATGCAGGTGGTTGGTGTGACAGAGGAAGATGCAGAGGACAGGAAGAGATGGAAATGGATGACATGCTGTGGCGACCCCTAACGGGTGCAACAAGAAAAAGAAAAAAAGATCAATGCAAACGTGTGGTAAAATATGCTTGTGTTCAGATGCGGTGTTGTCAATTTTGTGGCCCCAATCAAAACTTTGTTGAGGGGCCCTTCTCTGCCTGTAAAGACCATGTTAGTGCTACCACACACCAGTGTCTGCTACAATCCCATGTCATTAATAGTGCTACAGTACTGACAATGAAGTACTGTCAGGTCTCCTCTTCTAAATTAAACCAGGAGAGTGTTAGACTGTAGGTCCTGCTGCAATCAGCATCTAATTATTCTGACTTTGGCTTCAGCAAATCTTTTGGCTATGTCCTTAATGTTCAGGGTTCTCCAGACTCTGCTCAATAGAGATAATTGCTAAACCACACAGTCTATCCTGGGACATGGTTGACTACGAGTATGTATGTTTTAATCAGATTCAGTGAGAAGAAAATCCTCTCACCTGAGGCAACACTGACAGGCAAATTTTTACAAAAACGCGGGAGAGCTAAAAATTTCCTGCCTACTCCAATCGAATGCTCAACCGGTAGTCCCTGACTAGCAAAGCTTAGAGTAAATACAAGGCAATGCTCACATTGCCATACAGCTCCAACAGATTGTCTCTGTAGATGTAATCCAGCAATTCCAGCACTTCTGCTTGAGAGGCAATGGGACCTGGAAAACAAATGACAGCTGCCCTCACTTCAAGGACCAAGTCCTCTCAATGTCCCCCAGAGCCTAATCCATGTTCGCCATCAAGATGGCGCCGTGGATGGTCGCCTTGGTTCTGCGCTCTCTTGTACTTTTTCGGTGTTGGTTTATTTGTTTAGTTTCCCGCGCCCACTCACTGATCACATACAGCAAGGAAGAACCTTTAAATCTCACTGAATAGACTTTTTTTGCCCCGACTTTAACTGAACATTTTAACGAAAGTCATGCCGAGGTCTTGACCGGTACAGCCCTGTGCGGATTACGACGAAGACACCGAAGGGGCGCCAGAGCGCTCGTCAAACTGCGACAGCGGGGATTTAGAACCGCGCTCCCGTCAGTCCACCTGGCGAATGCCCTCTCTCTGGCCAACAAGATGGACGAACTGCTACCCCTAAAAGAAGAAGAAAAAACTGGGACTTTTACAGACCTGTTGCCCTGTGTCTCACTGAAACCTGGCTTAGTGAGCATATAACGGACAGTACACTTCATCTGCCGCAGTTCCAACTCCCCAGGCCGACCGCGATACGGAGCAATGTGGCGGCATATGCTTCTACATAAACGAAGGTTGGTGGTGTAGGGATGTCACAGTGTTGGAAAAATCATGCAGCCCTCACTTACAGACCCTTTTCATTGGCTGTAAACCATTCTATCTACTGCGGGAATTTTCATCATTTACATCACTTACATCATGACTTACAGAATTATCATTATGTGAAATGTAGTTTCAGTGTTTTGAACTTGAATATGAATCGTCCCAATCCAAATGAATAACGAAACAAATTATCAGTTACAGATTTAGACTTTGATGGTTTGTAATTGGAATGTCAGAAACAGCAGCTTCACAAATTATTGATACTGGTTAATTAACTTTCTCAACATCATTTCATTTCATTGTGGTCGCCTCACAGTAACCCAGCCACTGAGGATGCACAAGCC
Source organism: Lampris incognitus (assembly GCF_029633865.1). NCBI lineage: Eukaryota > Metazoa > Chordata > Actinopteri > Lampriformes > Lampridae > Lampris > Lampris incognitus. The sequence goes on along the minus strand of NC_079224.1, from coordinate 9,278,697 downwards.
AGTGCATCCTTAGTGCCGGTCCCAAGCCCGGACAAATGGGGAGGGTTGCGTCAGGAAGGGCATCCGGCGTAAAATCTTTGCCAAATCAAATATGCGGATCATAAATAAGACTTACATACCGGATAAAATTCGCGGATGACATTGTGATCTGTAGCGAGAGTAGGGTGCAGGTTGAGGAGAGCCTGGAGAGGTGGAGGTATGCACTGGAGAGAAGAGGAATGAAAGTCAGAAGGAGCAAGACGGAATACCTATGCGTGAATGAGAGAGAGGACAGTGGAATGGTCAGGATGCAAGGAGTGGAGGTGACAAAGGCATTTGAGTTTAAATACTTGGGGTCAACTGTCCAAAGTAACGGGGAGTGCAGTAGAGAGGTGAAAAAGAGAGTGCAGGCAGGTTGGAGTGGGTGGAGAAGTGTGTCAGGAGTGATTTGCGACAGAAGGGTACCAGCAAGAGTTAAAGGGAAAGTTTACAAGATGGTTGTGAGACCAGCTATGTTATATGGTTTGGAGACAGTGGCACTGACGAAAAGACAGGAGGCGGAGCTGGAGGTGGCAGAGTTGAAGATGCTAAGATTTTCACTGGGAGTAACGAAGAAGGACAGGATTAGGAACGATTATATTAGAGGGACCGCTCAGGTTGGACGGTTTGGAGACAAAGCAAGAGAGACAAGATTGAGATGGCTTGGACATGTGTGGAGGAGAGATGCTGAGTATATTGGGAGAAGGATGCTGAATATGGAGCTGCCAGGGAAGAGGAGAAGAGGAAGGCCAAAGAGGAGGTTTATGGATGTGGTAAGGGAAGACATGCAGGTGGCTGGTGTGACAGAGGAAGACGCAGAAGACAGGAAGAAATGGAAACGGATGATCCGCTGTGGCGACCCCTAACGGGAGCAGCTGAAAGTAGTAGTAGTAGTAGTAGTAGTGGTGGTCGCCTCACAGCAAGGAGGTCCTGGGTCGAACCCCGGTTTTCCAACCTTGGGGGTCATCTCAGGTCGGCCTCTGTGTGGAGTTTGCATGTTCTCCCCGTGTCTGCGTGGGTTTCCTCTGGGTGCTCTGGTTTCCTCCCACAGTCCAAAGACATGTAGGTCAGGTGAATCGGACATACTAAATTGTCCCTAGGTGTGAATGTGTGGGCCCTGTGATGGACTGGTGGTCTGTCCAGGGTGTCCCCCCCACCTGATTCCCAGTGACTGCTGGGATAGGCTTCAGCATCCCGCAACCCCAATTGGGATAAGCGGCTTGGATAATGGATGGATGGATGGATTTTCATCACTTATTCTGGTCGGTGTCTATATCCCACCCAAGGCCTGTGTTAAGAGCCGTTAAAACACCTGGCTGATAATTACAAACATGGAGGGCAAATATCCAGACTCCCTACTCATTATCCTTGGGGATTTTAACAGAGCAAACCTCAGCCACGAACTGTCAAAATACAGACAGCATGTTAAATGTCCCACCAGAGACAAAAACGCCCTGGATTATTGCTACACAATATTAAAGGATGCCTATCGCTCTCTCCCCCATGCAGCCCTGGGCCTCTCTGATTACTGTCTGATTCATCTTATCCCAACCTACAGACAGAAGCTAAAATCTGCACAGCCTGTGGATAAAACTGTGAGGAAATGGACCAATGATTCAAAACTGGCCTCGACTGCACTGACTGGAGTGTTTCCACAGACCTCTATGAACTTACTGACACTGACATCTTACATTAGCTTTTGTGGGGTCATATGTGTGCCCACCAAAACCTTCTGTACCATTAACAACAATAAGTCTTGGTTCTCAGATAAACTTTGGCAGCCTCGGCAGGCCAAAGATAAAGCCGACAGGGGTGGCGATAGGTTCCGCTATAATAAATCAGAAGTACACCCACAAAGGAGATCAGAGTGGTAAAAAGGTGTTACTCTGAAAAGTTGAAAAACAGATTTTCTGCCAACAACCCATCATCATTACCAACTACAGGGGACCATCCCCCCACACTGCAGGGAACCAGCAACTGGCTGACGACCTAAATGGGTTTTACTGCAGGCTTAAAAAGCAAACTTTCACACTCCTCACCCTCTCCAGCCAAAATACACAACCAACTGTACTCGCCGCCAGGCACTCTTTCCTCCCCATGAACCCCCACCCGCACTCAGGATCTGTGTTGAGGACATGCACCAGCTCTTCCAGAGATAGAAGACCAGGAAGGCACCGGGCCAGGATGGCGTGTCACCCTTCTGTCTTAAAGTCTGTGCTGACCAGCTGGCCCCCATTTTCACACTGATCTTCAACAGATCACTGGAGCTGTGTGAAGTACCTTCCTGCTTCAAGGGCTCAACTATCATCCCAGTCCCCAAGAAACGCTGTATCACAGGATTAAATGACTAAAGGCCCATTGCCCTAACATCTGTGGTCATGAAATCCTTTGAGAGACTGGTGTTGGCCCACCTGAAGGAAATCACAGGCCCCCTGCTCGACCCCCTGCAGTTCGCCTACTGAGCAAACAGGTCAGTGGATGATGCAATCAACATGGGACTGCACTACATCTTGCAACACCTCAACTCCCCAGGGACATACGCAAGGGTTGTGGACTTCAGCTCAGTGTTAAACACCATCGTCCCGGATATTCTCCCCTCCAAACTCACCTGGCTCACTGTACCAGCCCCCATCTGCCAGTGGATTAAAAACTTCCTGACAGACAGGAGGCAGCAGGTGAGGCTGGGGAAATTCACATCCAGTACTCGGACAACCAGCACTGGCGCCCCCCAAGGATGTGTGCTCTCCCCTCTACTCTTCTCCCTCCACACAAATGACTGCACCTCAGGCAACCCGTCTGTTAAACTCCTGACATTTGCAGATGACACAACCATCATTGGCCTTATCCAGGATGGTCACGAGTCTGCATATAGACAGGAGATTGATCAGCTGGCCCTCTGTTGTGGCCATAACAACCTGCAGCTGAACACGCTCAAAACAGTGGAGATGACGGTGGACTTCAGCAGGAGCCCCCCATCAATGTCCCCCAACACCATATTCAACAGCATGATGTCTGCAGTGAAAACCTACAGATTTCTGGGTTCCACAATCTCCCAGGACCTAAGCTGTGCCTCCAACATACACACAATCATCAAAAAGGCCCAGCAGAGGATGTACTTTCTCCGCCAGCTCAAGAAATTCACCCTGCCTCAGGAACTGTGGATTCAGCTCTACACTGCAATAATCCAGTCCATCCTCTGCACATCCATCACTGCCTGGTTTGGTTCAGACACCAAACAGGACAGGGAAAAACTACAATGGACAGTTAGGTCTGCAGAGAAAATCATTGGTGCCAACCTGCCCTCCATTCAGGACTTACACACCTCCACACTCAGGAAACGGGCAGGCAACATCACTGCAGACCCATCACACCCTGGTCACAACCTTTTCCAACTCCTCCCCTCCGGCAGGTGCTACAGAGCACTGTACCCCAAAACAACCAGATATAAAGTTCCTTCCACAGGCTGTCATTCAAATTAATACTTAACACTGTTAATAAATCCAACCATTTTGTATATACTGATACTGTAGTGTACATTGTACATACGTATATTGGTACACTCTGTCACGCTCATCTACCTCAGGCATGTATGTAAGTAACCTGCTAACATCTATTTCAGCATCTCTGATATATTCTCCGCACCATTGCACTTTATCCCCTCTTATTTCGCCTGTATAAGTCAATCCTTGTGTACATATCTGAAGATTGTTGTGTTGTAGTGTTGTTATTCTATGTTAAGTACACTGATAGAGCCTCGAAACCGGACTCAAATTCCATGTATGTGCAAACCTACATGGCCAAAAAACATGATTCTGACAGACACGATTCTTATGTTCCTGCATGACTTTGTAAGTGTGTCTACTTCAATGGCTTTCTTCATGTTATCTGCAGAATACAAAAATCCAAATAAAGGGAAAAAAACGGTCATCCTTGGAGAAGCTCTCACTACCACTGCTAAGTGCGTAACAACCAGAGGTAGAAAAAAAAAGATCGCTTAAAGTGCTCTGATGTAAGCTTAATTTCCTCTGTGCCCTCATAGATGAACTGGTGAATTGTTCTTCTCTGTCGCTCCACTGGAAACGACATGTCTATGTGCATTTTCTCAGCTATTTCTCTCGCACCTGAGGTGAGTCAAGACCACCATCCCTGTATTCCTGGAGAAACTGTTTAACACCATCAGTCTTCCTCTTCACAGTTTCAATCGACACGCTGGAGCTTTGCAGGAGTTTGCTGATGTGGTTTACCTGGTACAAAACGTTGTACCAGATCACAGCAGAGAATGAACCACCATGTTGTCAGCTCCTTACACAGGCTCTGTGATGGACACAGTGAATCTTCATCCCTCTTCTCTGTTGCATGTTCACTGAGTGCAGTTAAACCCCGGTGGCGTGGCGTGGCCTGGCGTGGCGTGGGGAATTTTTTTGAGGAAGCCAAGTGGGAACAAGCCCTGTGTTTCATTAGTTATTTCATTTCCCCTCGTTAACTTCCCCTCATCCCTTGCTAATACGTAACAACATACATCACGTGGAGGCCACTTGGAGAGCAGAGGGAATGTGAGCATAGGAGTGAAGGAGATAAATGGAGCATCTGCCCTTCAGCCCAAACTATCAGTTGTAGGCTGTTTTTTTTTACAAATCAGCAGAAATACCCTGCAGACGGGGCGTCCGGGTGGCATGGCGGTCCATTCCGTTGCCTACCAATACAGAGATCGCTGGTTCGAATCCCCATGTTACCTCCGGCTTAGTCGGGTGTCCCTACAGACACCCGGGTGGGAAGCGGGATGTGGGTATGTGTCCTGGTCACTGCACTAGCGCCTCCTCTGGTCGGCCGGGGTGCCTGTTCGGGGGGGGGGGGACTGTGGGAATAGCGTGATCCTCCCACGTGCTACGTCCCCCTGGTGAAACTCCTCACTGTCAGGTGAAAAGAAGCGGAGGAGGCATGTCTGCAGCCCTCCCCGGATTGGCAGAAGGGGTGGAACAGCAACTGGGACGGCTCGGAAGAGTGGGGTAATTGGCCGGGTAAAATTGGGGAGAAAAAAAAAGGGGGGGTGCCCCCAAAAAAGATTAAAAAAGAAATATCTGCAGACTCATTTCAATGAGGTGAAGGTGTCTTCTGTGGATAACTGCAATATGTCAGCACTCTGTAATTAGCTGCATCAGTTTCTGATTTACAGATTTCTGTCTGTGATATGTATCATAACTATTATTGCTATAGGGTTATGACAGCTCGCAAAACAGCAATTTCTCATGCATTTACAGATAACATTGGGAATAAAATAACACAAGCTGAACAGTACAACAATCTAAGTAAATATTTACTGCAATTATAGTTATATGACATTTTACAGTAAAATATCAAGATATCAACGATAGTTTCTTAAGAAACTATCTGCTAACTAGGCGAGTGAATCAATATACATGTCAGCCTAACTACAAGACATGTTAGGAAAGCTGAAACTGAAAAGCGTGTGAGATAGTGAAGTTTTTTGAACTGGAGTTAATTCATGTCATGGCATGCCTGCCGACTGTACATTAAAAGTAGGGGTGTAAGAAAATATCAATACCCTCGAGTATCGCAATATTATCTTTTTGATACTGCATCGATTCTCAAAACCACCATATCGATTTTTAATTGTTTACATGTAAAGGTTTGTGACAAACATTTTGTGTTGTGTGTAACCCCACGACCGCTAGATAACAGCATTGTATTCTGTCTTCAGCCGTGTGACTCTTCCACTCCAACACAACAACGTAAACTGAGACAGGAAGTAGCATAAGCACAAAGAACACAGGCCTATGAAACCACAATATGTCACCTTTCCTACAGTATCGCAATATATCGCGATATATTGAATCGTAACCACTGTATCGTGATACATATCGTATCCCCAGATTCTCGCCAGTACACAGCCCTAATTAAAAATACTGCATACTACAGATATAATTAGCAGCATGATAATCAAGACGTCTGTCATCTTGAAATTCATTCATAAGATGCAATACAGCGATATAAATGAAAACCCAGGCCAGTTTGGAAGCATTGCCCTTCCCTGTAAAAAGAGACTAATAGCCACTTCTCAACTTTATGAGGCGCTCTTGTCTCTTCTTCAGACCTTGTGACAATATGACAACAATCATAGCCATTAAAATGTTTCATCCAGCCACACAACATCAACACAGGCATAGCAAATGTAAAGTTTGTGGCTGGCGTGAGATAAATAGGCTACATAGAGCTATAAAAGTTTTACTTTATGACAAATGAGTTGAATATATGAAAATATGTTTGTGTACCTACACTGGTATATTGTTTGTTCCGATGGCATGTTGACACTGCAATAAGTATTAATTGAAAATTTTTCCACGACGACTACAGTGTTGCTTGAAAGCTCGTGAACCCTTTAGAATTTTCCATATTTCTGCATAAATATGACCTAAAACATCATCAGATTTTCACACAAGTCCTAAAAGTAGATAAAGAGAACCCAATTAATCAAATGAGACAAAAATATTATACTTTGTCATTTATTTATTGCAGAAAATGATCCAATATTACATATCTGTGAGTGGCAAAAGTATGTGAACCTCTGCTTTCAGCAACTAAACGGTTCTGGCAACTGTTGACCAGTCCTGCACATCGGCTTGGAGGAGTTTCAGCCCATTCCTCCGTACAGAACAGCTTCAACTCTGGGATGTTGGTGGGTTTCCTCACATGAACTGCTTGCTTCAGGTCCTTCCACAACATTTCGATTGGATTAAGGTCAGGACTTTGACTTGGCCGTTCCAAAACATTGACTTTATTCTTCTTTAACCATTCTTTGGTAGAACGAGTTGTGTGCTTAGGGTCGTTGTCTTGCTGCATGACCCACGTTCTCTTGAGATTCAGTTCACGGACAGATGTCCTGACATTTTTCTAAAGAATTCGCTGGTATAATTCAGAATTCACTGTTCCATCAATGATGGCAAGCTGTCCTGGCCCAGATGCAGCAAAACAGGCCCAAACCATGATACTACCACCACCATGTTTCACAGATGGGATAAGGTTCTTATGCTGGAATGCAGTGTTTTCCTTTCTCCAAACATAAAGCTTCTCATTTAGACCAAAAAGTTCGATTTTGGTCTCATCCATCCACAAAACATTTTTCCAATAGCCTTCTGGCTTGTCCACGTGATCTTAAGCAAACTGCAGATGGGCAGTAATGTTCTTTTTGGAGAGAAGTGGCTTTCTCCTTGCAACCCTGCCATGGACACCATTGTTGTTTGGTGTTCTCCTGATGGTGGACTCACGAACATTGACATTAGCCAATGTGAGAGAGGCCTTTAGGTGCTTAGAAGTTACCCTGGGTTCCTTTGTGACCTGGCCGACTATTACAGGCCTTGCTCTTGGAATGACCTTTGATGGTCGACCACTCCTGGGGCTGGTAACAATGGTCTTGAATTTCCTCCATTTGTACACAGTCTGTCTGACTGTGGATTGGTGGAGTCCAAACTCTTTAGAAATGGTATTGTAAACTTTTCCAGCCTGATGAGCATCAACAACGCTTTTTCTGAGGTCCTCAGAAATCTCCTTTGTTCTGCCATGATACACTTCCACAAACATGTGTTGTGAAGATCAGACATTGATAGATCCCTGTTCTTTAAATAAAACAGGGCGCCCACTCACACCTGACTGTCAGCCCATTGATTGAAAACACCTGACTCTAATTTCAACTTCAAATTAACTGCTAATTCTAGAGGTTCACATACTTTTACCACTCACAGGTATGTAATACTGGATCATTTTCCTCAATAAAGAAATGACCAAGTGTGATATTTTTGTCTCATTTGTTTAACCGGGTTCTCTTTATCTACTTTTAGGGCTTGTGTGAAAATCTGATGATGTTTTAGGTCATATTTATGCAGAAATATAGAAAATTTTAAAGGGTTCACAAACGTTCAAGTACCACTGTATGTAATATTACCCATGATATATGCTACCAGTGAAGACTTGCACTCTTTATAAATAACTTAATTTGTCTTCTTCTTCTTCTTCTTTCGGCTTGTCCCCTGTTTCCCAGGGATCATCAGGGGTCAATTTGATATTTTCCATCAGTACCCTTTGAGGACACAGCACCGATGGCGGTCCGGCCAATTACCCCAATCTTCCAAGCCGTCCCAGTCTCTGCTCCACCCCTTCTGCTGATCTGGGGAGGGCTGCAGACTACCACATGCCTCCTCCGATACATGTGGAGTTGCCAGCCGCTCCTTTCACTTGACACTGACAGTGAGGAGTTTTGCCAGGTGGACGTAGTACGTGGGAGGATCACGCTATTCCCCTCAGTTCCCCCTCCCCGCTGAACAGGCGCCCTGACCAACCAGAGGAGGCGCTAGTGTAGCGACCAGGACACACACCCACATCCGGCGTCCCACCCGCAGACACTGCCGATTGTGTCTGTAGGGACGCCCGACCAAGCCGGAGGTAACACAGCGATTCGAACTGGCGATCCCCGTGTTGGTAGGCAACAGAATAGACCGCTACATCACCCAGACGCCCTAATTTTTCTCTTTTCTATTCTTATTTTTATTTACTTTTCTATTTTTGGATTTTATGTCTAAAACTGTCCGGAAGTGTTTTTTCTTTTTTCTTTTTTTTTTTCTTTCTTTTTTTTAAAATTGTGTCAGTGTCTGCACTATGCTTTTTTATACACTCACTGGCCACTTTATTAGGTACACCTTGCTAGTACCGGGTTGGACCCCCTTTTGCCTTCAGAACTGCCTTAATCCTTCGTGGCATAGATTCAACAAGGTACTGGAAACATTCCTCAGAGAGTTTGGTCCATATTGACATGATAGCATCACGCAGTTGCTGCAGATTTGTCGGCTGCACATCCATGATGCGAATCTCCCGGTCCACCACATCCCAAAGGTGCTCTATTGGATTGAGATCTGGTGACTGTGGAGGCCATTTGAGTACAGTGAACTCATTGTCATGTTCAAGAAACCAGTCTGAGATGATTCGAGCTTTATGACATGGCGCGTTATCCTGCTGGAAGTAGCCATCAGAAGATGGGAACACTGTGGTCATAAAGGGATGGACATGGTCAGCAACAATACTCAGGTAGGCTGTGGCGTTGACACGATGCTCAATTGGTACTAAGGGGCCCAAAGTGTGCCAAGAAAATATCCCCCACACCATTACACCACCACCACCAGCCTGAACCGTTGATACAAGGCAGGATGGATCCATGCTTTCATGTTGTTGACGCCAAATTCTGACCCAACCATCCGAATGTCGCAGCAGAAATTGAGACTCATCAGACCAGGCAACGTTTTTCCAATCTTCTATTGTCCAATTTTGGTGAGCCTGTGTGAATTGTAGCCTCAGTTTCCTGTTCTTAGCTGACAGGAGTGGCACCCGGTGTGGTCTTCTGCTGCTGTAGCCCATCTGCCTCAAGGTTCGACGTGCTGTGCCTTCAGAGATGCTCTTCTGCATACCTCGGTTGTAATGAGTGGTTATTTGAGTTACTGTTGCCTTTCTGTCAGCTCGAACCAGTCTGGCCATTCTCCTCTGACCTCTGGCATCAACAAGGCATTTTCGCCCACAGAACTGCCGCTCACTGGCTATTTTCTCTTTTTTGGACCATTCTCTGTAAACCCTAGAGATGGTTGTGCGTGAAAATCCCAGTAGATCAGCAGTTTCTGAAATACTCAGACCAGCCCGTCTGGCACCAACAACCATGCCACGTTCAAAGTCACTTAAATCACCTTTCTTCCCCATTCTGATGCTCGGTTTGAACTGCAGCAGATCGTCTTGACCATGTCTACATGCCTAAATGCATTGAGTTGCTGCCATGTGATTGGCTGATTAGAAATTTGCGTTAACGAGCAGTTGGACAGGTGTACCTAATAAAGTGGCCGGTGAGTGTATATTGCACCAGAGAGACTGGCGTACAAGACTCTGGAATGATATAATGACAATAAATTGAACTGAACTGAACTGAAATGAATTGAACTTACCTTGCTCAATTTCTTCATCTTCTTCTTCGGTGGTAAGCAACTGAGTGTTACGTACATTATTGACACCTAACCATGGATGTATTTTCTTGCAACAAATAAATAACTACAATGCATTGTGGGTGATATACACCTCTGGTGTGACCATCGTTGTGGACTCACTCCCTCAGCCCACCGAGGGTCGATCTCACCAGGTTCACTTCAGGTTTTTAGACAAATGGAATGACACGTGATGGCGGCGGGGATTCCTCCAAGGGCAAGTGCCAATGGGAATTCAACGAGTGTGTGCTACACCACTATTGAAACACAACTAAAACCTCTAATCTATGGCCTTTTTTTGGGAGGGGGGGCTTGATTAATGGGAGAACGTCACTGCTTTAATAGCCAATTAATGTAACCCTTGCGCTTGGTATCATTTTACACAAAATTATATCATACAGATGCAGGACTTGCACACGCTAGTCATCGATCTTCTTGCTGTAAGAAATACAGGCTATATGCTACTTTGCCCAGTTACTCAGATGCAGAGTACAAATCCGATCATGAATGTAAGAAGCATTAATTCACAAACTCAATCAGATGACGTTTCAAGTTTTTACGTTCATATAAAGTATCAAAAGGCTACATGTACTAAACATGACTTACAAACCCTACTGGATGTGTTTGACATACAGAAATACTTTCCGTACTTATCATTTAAAATGTCAAATGTTCACTATACAACATGACCTAAAAGACTAACAACCAAGTACCAGACCTTCAGAGGCTTTAAACAATCACCATCCCAGATAGCAGACACATTTGGGCCTAATCTGGGGCACTTTTAGTACTTACGGCTCAGTTACGTCACTGGCAACTGTTGTGTGGGCCAGACGTGGCCCAAATGTCATAAGCCGGGCCTGGCTTGGGTTACAGCAAGTGTTGGGTGGGCCAGACATGGCACAAATGTAATGAACCGGGCTTGACTTGGGTTACAGCACATACTATGTGGGCCAGATGTGGCCCAGATTTAATAAGCCAGGCTTGACTTTGGTTAAGGCACATGCTGTGTGGGCCAGAAGAGGCCCAAATGTCATGACCTGTGGGTGAGTTGAGGCAGCCACACTCACCCTGAGTCAACGCCGTCATTCAAGGCCAAATGTGGGCCGTAAGATAGCCGCAGATGTGGGCCATATTTGGGCAAAAGATTCTTTGCTAGCTGGGATCTCATCTATATAGGTAACTTGGTCCTATGGCTGCTGTCTGTGGTGCTTTTTTTCTGTGTGTAAACAACCGCAAATAAAACAACTCCATCTGTGGACTGACTAACACATGCTGCTAAATCTAGGCAAGGCAAGGCACAACACATCTAAGTAACACAATCACAGCAAAAATGGCGCAAATAGTTACATGGGCAGTTCCGTCAACAGTAAAGCCACGGAGAGAGAAGGGGGTGTGCATTTCACTCACTCCATTTGAAGAGGAAGGCCGGTCTACTGTCTTTCATGGTGGTGAAGTGGTCAATAAGTCAGTTTTAGCAATGGCCTGCCGTCAGTCTTCATTTTAAATTGCTGCTGCAGTGGTAGTTTGGTTAAGTTTTTTTTTTTTTTTTACTAAAAACTCCAAATCTCTGCCCTCCATAACTGCACACCACGACTTGCTAACGGTGATACCAGAACAGCTAAAGGCTCCTGATTTTTTTCATTTCAATGACCTTGATGCTATGATTTGATTGGTGTGAGGCCAAAGAATGGCTGGCTTCCCTTGGCATGGTTTTGACTAATCGCAGTTTGGCAGTGGCATGACGGTAGCCTTATCTGATTGGTTAATCCTTCTTTTTTTTTCTCACCAAGGGAAACCAATTCCGGCCTGGCCTCCTCGCGGATTTGACACAACGACGTCTACAGTATAGTGCGATACAGTGTTTCACCACACACATTGACTAACATTAACACACGTCAATATTTAGAGGGGCGCTGTTTCATTCATTGTAAAATACTTCACGAGAAATGGGGAAGAGATGGCAGCAACATCCATCCATTATCCAAACCGCTTACCCTGCTCTCGGGGTCGTGGGGATGCTGGAGCCCATCCCAGCAGTCATTGGGCAGCAGGCAGGGGAACACCCTGGACAGGCTGCCAAGCCATCACAGGGCCGACACACTAAATTGTCCCTAGGTGAACTGAAAATTCATTTCAGTTCACCCAGGGACAATTCAGTACGGGTGATTCACCTGACCTTCATGTCTTTGGACTGTGGGAGGAAACCGGAGCACCTGGAGGAACCCACGCAGACACGGGGAGAACATGCAAACTCCACACAGAGGACGACCCAGGACGACCCCCAAGGTTGGACTACCCCAGGGCTCGAACCCTGGACCTATTGCTGTGAGGCGACTGCGCTAACCACTGCGCCACCATGCCGCCTATGGCAGCAACAGCACGGAAGAATTACCGAAACTGTTAAACGAAGTGTTTTTATTAAAATGGCAATTATAGTCTGAAAAAAAAACAGGGGAAGCCTTTCCTTGGAAACGTCACTGTTAAAGCCTCCACCACCCCAGGCATTTAGTTTTACAATGTGGTACTCCCATTTCATTGTTGACAGACTTAACTGTGAATGTCATGTGGTTTTGTAGTACTGACCAGCGCTCTAGGGAACACACAGTGTTCAGTTCCAGGACTCTTTTCCGGACCCCCTGCTTGTGTCCCATCACATTACTGTTATCATAGGCTTGCCCACGACAGTCTGCAATGTTCAATTATAAGTGATTCAGCCGCTCAAGGAGGGTATTGCTCAAGCCTTTCCCTGTGGTGTCATCTACACAGATAAACCCAACAACGTGCTCTGAGACAATGGCCCCCACAGATGATTTACAGTTCACAATACGTAGCACCAAGGACAACTGTTCTGTGTGGCTGATGTCTGGGGTGCAGTCCATTATGACTGAAAAGTATTTGGCCTCTTTCACTTTTTGCCCAATTGCATCACATGTTTTCTGTCCAAATAATACAATTAACTCATTTTGGATTCTTTTACTCAAGTAATGATCCTTGAATTCCTTTTGTGTCAATTCTTCTGAGATGTTCGCTCATTATGGGCTCAAACTGTGCCATCAATTTCTATCTGTCCTAGAAAAATTGCCATTATGGGGCTCAAACAGTTTCCCTGAGTGTCCCCTTAACCCCTGGTTGCACTCTTCTAAATGGGGAACAAAGGCAATTATTCTCTCTAGCACAACCCTGCAGTGCTGCACTTCCAGAGCCTGTAATTCCTGACTGGCACTATCAATGGCTTTGCCTGATTCCAGCCTTCCATCTAATTCACGCCAGTTCAGCATGTTGGTACGGTGCAATTTTGGCCTTTTCATGCTTTTTCAAGCGGCTATGCAGATTTACCCACGAACGACAACCCCTGCTGCTAAGAGCATGTCATCAACCACTTCTTTCAAACTATCCGCAGCAGAAACCAAATACAGCATCGCCGCTCACCGAGCACAGTAGCCACTTATGAAGTATTTTCTCTCCGTTTTTCATTTTCTCCGCAGTAAAACGACGCGGGACTTTGTCATCGTTTAGTGCAGTGGTTCGCAACCTTTTTGGGGTCCTGGACCCCCTGCGTATTTTTGATCTACCCTGAGGACCCCTCCACCTGATCTTGGGGGAGGGGGGTTGCAATTTGATAGAAACAGTAGAAACTGCATTTTAAATTGCATTATAGCATTTATTCACTCTTTGGGGCAAAAATAAGAGCTTTCAGTTGTAACTAAGATATAGTTAACAAAACAGAATTCTTATGCAGTAACTTTCAGATATATGTAACAAAACAGAATATGTATTCAGTAACTTTCAGATATATGTAACAAAACAGAATATGTATTCAGTAACTTTCAGATATATGTAACAACAGAATTTTTATGCAGTAACTTTTAACAATGCAAACGGGAGCGAGATCTCTTATTGAAATACAATAAATTACACTTGTGAAACAGATGTAATTAGAGAAAAAAGTCCTGTTACCCTTTATAGTTTAGGTAGATAAAGGTCTCAGTCACATTTGAGTAAAATAATCCTATTTCTATGAATGTCATAGGATCTTTTTTTTAAAGATATTTTATTTTCACGGACCCCTTGCAATTACACCACGGACCACTAGGGGTCCGCGGACCCCCCGGTTGAGAAACACTGGTTTAGTGGGAAGTCAGAATGTGTAACTTGTACTTGCCCCCCCATTTAATCAGCAGACGTTAATCTTGGTCTGTAGACTTGGTCTGGCCGAAGCCCCGGGTCGCCCGAGAGAACGAAGGTTTCACTCACCGGCAGGTCACCCGCGTGGGGGCTCAGGAAGGGCAGCCCGAGTTCCGCGGCAGGCGGAGCGGGACGCTGTGCCCGTCGCAGTAACCGGCGGGCCTTCGCCGGTGCAACAAACCGAGGTGGCGGCAAGTTCACGAGGAGAGGAAAAAACGATTTTTCACCTCGTCCTCGTCTGCGGCGCTTGCAGACTTTCCCGACGCGTCTGCGTTTCCTTTACCGTCTTGCGTTTTTGGAGCTCCGCTTGGGTATGTGCGCGCCATTTTGTTAGCTTACACCGCTAGCCTGCTGACGGTAGCTCCGACGTGGCGCGCAATTTACTTGTCTGTATGACGTTGTAATTTACATATGTAAGGTAGTAATGTAAATCCGCCACAGGGTGGCACTGTTGCGCTGTATGTTCCCCTGGGAATGCCGCAAATGGCGATGTTTGTCCCTTTTGCAACACCGTACCCATTTACATTACTACCTTACACATACTATATGACAAAAATGTAAATAAGGGGGCGTCCGGGTAGCGTGGTGGCTGTCTATTCCGTTTCCCTACCAACACGGGGATCGCCGGTCCGAATCCCCGCGTTACCTCCGGCTCGGTCGGGCGTCTGCGGTGGGGAGCCGGATGTGGGCGTATGTCCTGATCGCCGCACTAGCGCCCCCCCCCCCCCCCACGTGGTCGGTCGTGTGACGTTCTCGTGTGAAATAGAAATAGGCAGACAGCTTATTAAACAAACGCGGATTTCGCGGGTTCTGCCTCAGTGTAATGTATGACTGCGCATGATGGCAGTACGTCACTGTCGTAAATATTAATCACTGTAGCCAGGGGTTAAAGTGGGATTTGGTAAGTGGGGGATCTCTGTATTAGAGAGGTGGGCAAAAGTGCGGGAGTGATAGGTAGCTAGCTAACGTTAGGCTAGCTAACCACTGGTCCAGTAGTCCCGACGTTAGCATTGTTAGCTAATAATAGCTACCGGTAGCTAACGTTTGCTAGCTAGTTAGTTATTTGAATGAAAATATTGCATGGCCAGAGCTAAGGTTGGACAAACTTAACTAGCTAGCTACCGGTAACGTTACCGGACGCTACCGATAGTTAGCTTGCCTAGCAGCATTCAAACAACTAGCCAGCAACGTCAGCAACTAGCTAGCAACGTTACCAGGTGGAAGATAGCTAGTTAGCGAGCTAGCTAACGTTACGTTCGCTAACGTTAGTTGCTTGAATGAAAACCACAGCAGAGCTAGACAAAACTATTGGAAATACTATTGGAAATACACTGAAGATACTCACTCTTTATGGTTGACGCTCTCTCGAGTCTTGTCTGCCTGGTGCGGTGAACTGACCCTGACCCGTGAGTGTGAAGCCAGTCTCTTCTGATGTCAAGTCTGGTGAAGCCAGACAGCAGGCAGGTGCGAGTCACATGAGGACGCGATATCATTCAAACTTTTAGAAAAAGTAAAGTAGTATAAAAATAGAAGAACGACTTTATTTGCGATTTATTTTGTAATGCATGTGAATTGGCACACGGTGCCGGATCTCAGCTCCGGTTGACTTAGGGGAGGAGGGGAAGTGCCGGTGTCGGGATCCGGGTAGCTCCGGCCCACTTTAATCACTGACTGTAGCGTTGTACATATCCGTAAACACTACAGGTTGGGGCGCCTGTTCGGGGGGGGGGGGGAGATAGCGCGATCCTCCCACGTGCTACGCCCCCTGGCGAAACTCTTCACTGTCAGGTGAAAAGAAGCGGCTGGCGACTCCACATGTATCGGAGGAGGCATGTGGTAGTCTGCAGCCCCCCCCCCCGGATCGGCAGAGGGGGTGGAGCAGCGACCATAACGGCTCGGAAGAGTGGGGTAACTTGCCAAGTGCAATTGGGGAGTAAGAGCGGGAATGCTTTTTTCTGAATAAATAAACAAACAAACAAACAAATAAATAAATAAAAGTAAATTAGGATTTTGTTGCTGACTGCAGTTCAGGCTGTAATGTAGTACTGTTACTAGGGGCCGCTAGACCAGTGTTTCTCAACCGGGGGTCCGCGGACCTCTAGTGGTCCGTGGTGTAATTGCAAGGGGTCCGTGAAAATAAAATATCTTTAAAAAAAGATCCTATGACATTTATAGAAATAGGATTATTTTACTCAAATGGGACTGAGACCTTTATCTACCTAAACTATAAAGGGTAACAGGACTTTTTTCTCTAATTACATCTGTTTCACAAGTGTAATCTATTGTATTTTAATAAGAGATCTCGCTCCCGTTTGCATTGTTAAAAGTTACTGCATAAAAATTCTGTTGTTACATATATCTGAAAGTTACTGAATACATATTCTGTTTTGTTACATATATCTGAAAGTTACTGCATAAGAATTCTGTTTTGTTAACTATTTCTAAGTTACAACTGAAAGCTCTTATTTTTGCCCCAAAGAGTGAATAAATGCTATAATGCAATTTAAAATGCAGTTTCTACTGTTTCTACAAATTGCAACCCCCCTCCCCCAAAATCAGGTGGAGGGGTCCTCAGGGTAGATCAAAAATACGCAGGGGGTCCAGGACCCCAAAAAGGTTGAGAACCACTGCGCTAGACAATGGGGGGGTCCCCACGCAATTGCGTGGTTTGAGTACTGGGAAACACTGCCAGTGCTTGTGTCCATCCAAAGTTTCC
Organism: Lampris incognitus; assembly: GCF_029633865.1. Classification (NCBI taxonomy): domain Eukaryota; kingdom Metazoa; phylum Chordata; class Actinopteri; order Lampriformes; family Lampridae; genus Lampris; species Lampris incognitus. The sequence goes on along the minus strand of NC_079224.1, from coordinate 9,261,747 downwards.
TACTTAAAAAAAACAACATTTAAGCTACAAAAAAGCAAAAAAAATTTAATTTAATTTAAATTGAAAAAAAACGGCCTATGCCAATAGAAGATGCAATGAGAGTAACATGGTTGAACGACACACTATTTGATAAGTGTACAAGCCATCGTGTAAGAGGAGCAGTCTTCGGGGTAGGTAGGGTGTTTAATTGTCTCCGGCTGGGGCAAGAGACGAGCAGTGGGGTTAGAGACCAGGCATTAAACACCAGTTTCGGGGGTACAGGTAAATCCCGGCGTTAATGAAAAACAAGTTAACCACAATTAAGGCCGTGTTATATAAAAGTTCCCATTTATTTGCAACACGTTTTATTTGTTCATAAAACAGGTATCATCTGCATAAAAATAAAACCAAACACTCACTCTTCTAGTAGACTTCGTGTCCTAAGGATTTGCAACCAAGGTCGATTTAAAGCACGCTCGCTCAGGCGTTCTTTGCATAGACTCCACCGCCGCGGCCACCAGCAGGACTCACGCTCTCACACCGACCGACGTCAGCCTGACGAGCTCACATTAAGCACTTCAGTGACCCCGTTTCATTTCCCGTTCTCTTGAGTTCACTTACCCCAGGTCCTCTCCTTTACCGACTCTACTTTGGGGGAAAGGGGGAAGGTGCGAGCATGACTAACTGCACTAACTGACCCAAAGACTTTTGGAATATGTAAGAAAAAAAAATGGGTTGTCACTCATTAAAATATTTGAATACAGCTTAAAGGGGGGCATCTAAAACCTGTTGACGCTGCGATGCTACATATTCTTAGTTTGCTTGCCGTTTGTGATGGTCAAGTTGACATGCCAACGAAAACAGCGACCAAAAAAAAAACGTTATTTTCATTATTTACAAGCTGAGTTCAGAAAGATTAACATTCAAAATTCACACCATCATTTTATTATTCTGACTTGGTCCATGGGGTAATTGATGGAGAGCGCAAAAGGGGATATGAGCTACCTATTCTCTGGTGCACATCAAATTAACAAATGCCGTAATCCCCAAAAGTAATCCCTAAAGTAATCACCATAATTCATTACTCTTCCAAGTTCAGTTAAATGTCAGCGTTTATTTACACGATCAAGACGGGGGGAGGGGGGGGGCTAAAAAAAAATCTTAGTAGTCTGTTTTTCCTCATTGTTTTTGGAGCAGCATGGGGAGGGAACGCAGACCTGTTGGTGTTTTCACGCAACCACCTTTTAAGTCTCCACTCTGCGGCAGCGCTTCCTCAAACTTAATCCTACATTATTAAATTCTTCAGCACCACGTGAATCTGCCCTGCAGTCCGTATCGCTGACCATACGCAGCAGCGCGAGGTGAGGAACGACGGCGCTGTGGATGACAGACCTGATTAAACGCACCTTCACGCGGCTTCCCACCGACGCGTCATCCTTCAGCCCAACCTCTGATGACGACACATATGCGCTGGGCCCTTCCTTCACGCGAGGCTGTGACGGAAGAGCACGGGGACTCATCCATCCATCATCCAAACCGCTTATCCTGCTCTCGGGGTCGCGGGGATGCTGGAGCCTATCCCAGCAGTCACTGGGCGGCAAGCGGGGAGACGCCCTGGACAGGCCGCCAGGCCATCACAGGGCCTACGCACGCACTCACGCACGCACGCACGCACGCACGCACGCGTGCACACATTCACACCGAGGGGCAATGTAGTATGGCCGAGTCACCTGACCTACATGTCTTTGGACTGTGGGAGTAAACCCACGCCGATACGGGGAGAACATGCAAACTCCACACAGAGGACGACCCGGGACGACCCCCAAGGCTTGGACTACCCCGGGGCTCGAACCCAGGACCTTCTTGCTGTGAGGCGACCGCGCTAACTGCTGGGCCACCGTGCCGCAGCACGGGGATTCGTTTCGAGCAGATCGCAACCACGTGTTTAGATAATAACCGCGTGGGCATAGGTGGGTGTATTTAATATGCTTCACGAGGGGGGGTGGGGGGGGGGTGTACCAACCTCTCAACTGAACGATCAAACAGAGAAAGCACTGCAGTTGTAAGTTACAAGCCACATTAACATGAACATCAACTTTATTAAATGTGGACGTGAAAGGGACCTGTGGGCAAAAAGGTGAAAACCAGTAGCGGCGTGTTTTCGCAGAACTCCACCCTCGGCTAGACTACATGGAAAAGAGATGCTCGCCATGGCAACAGAATCTGGCCCATTCGCTGTGAGCTGTTGATTTATTGATGTCTGAGAATAAACCGTGAGAAAATTCAGATTCAAAACTTGAGAAGTTCGTGTCCGTTGGCGTCGGAATTGTTCAGCTTGCCACCAAGTGTTTTCTCCCAAAGCACAGCGTCCATGATTACCTCCAACCACGAATGTCCGGAGATCCAGGAACTGCGCCGTTTTCCTGAAAATACAAAGAGTATTCCTCCAGGAGGGGTCTTTCTTTGAAATAGTCCCACTGTGGCCTGTGTGGCAGTCCGTCATTATCTGATCCTGGTTGGTCACACCTGTCCCTGTCCTCCATCGCAGGCCGTGGCTATGACTAAGAGCGTTTTCTTTCCAAGGGGTCAAGGAAGGGATCGGCGCCTGTCAGGTGGTGTATTTGAGTTTAGATATCTGTGAATTGCACGAGATGCCGGTGAGGGCCGGCACCCCAGGGGTCATCGCGGTGCCTTGGCTCTCCACGAACATCGGGTCCAGGCAAGCGACCTTGGCAGCGAAAAACGCGTGGATGCAATGGAGGACGGCAAAGAGGTTTGAGAATTCGAGCTCCTGCAACAGAAGGATCAGCATTTTAGTGGCGCGGGCAGCAAGTGAGTTGTGCTAAGTAACCTCGCCGTTTGAAAACCCGCGTCAGTGAACAATTTCCTCGACCGACAAGCCTTACACAGCTGTAAAGGTTGGTTACCTTGGCTTCGATGGCCTTCGAGTCTTGGTTCTGGAACAGAAATTTGATCTTGCTCTTCCCGTCGTCAGATGATCCTTTCAGTTGTGAGAACTTGTATCTCCACAGCACCGCCTACGTAGGGTAAGAGCACAAAAAGCAATGGTTATGTGTCTGCAGGGACGCCCGACCAAGCCGGAGGTAACATGGGGATTCGAACCGGCGATCCCCGTGTCGGTAGGTAACAGTAGTGGTGCACCAATGCTTCCTTTTCTTTTCATTGGGATTTTTTTCGCCCTTTTTCTCCCCAATTGTACTTGGCCAATTACCCCACTCTTCCGAGCCGTCCCGGTCGCTGCTCCACCCGCTCTGCCCAGCCGGGGAGGGCTGCAGACTACCACATGTGGAGTCACCTGCTGCTTCTTTTCACCTGACGTTGAGGGGTTTCACCAGGGGAACGTAGCACATGGGAGGATCACGCTATTCCCCCCAGTTCCCCCTCCCCCCTGAACTGGCTCCCCAACTGACCAGAGGAGGCGCTAGTGCAGCGGCCAGGACACATACCCACATCCGGCTTCCCACCCGCAGACACTGCCAATTGTGTCTGCAGGGACGCCCGACCGAGCCGGAGGTAACACGGGGATTCGAACCAGCGATCCCCGTGTTGGTAGGCAACGGAATAGACCGCCACGCCCCCCGGACGCCCCGATGCTTCCTTTTCTGGTAGAATTTTGCACTGACCTAAAAAGCAGCAACGTATGCAAGACAACACTGAGCTTTATTCGTTTTTGGACCCCATCTTGACCGCTGGTCTCTCGTTCCATACGAATGAGTGTCTGGTGAACACACAGTTGTTGTGTACATCATCACACCCTCCGTCTGCCAAGACCAAAAAGGCTTCCAGACCCTATATGTGAGAAGCCTTTTACTGTGCTACAAACAAAGTAAGCTGTTAGTTTCGACATTTTAGGTCACTACCTTGATGCTACACCACTTTGGCAGTAACACATAGTATAAAATGGGATTATACCGCGCTGTTTCTCACGCTCAAAGGCAATCCTGCAGCCGATGTGAAATGTCGACCCTGACTGTACTGCGGTATGGCGTTTTATACAATGACAAGTGGCAAAAAAAATAAGAAATAAATCCATTACTATCAAACTGCCATAGTACTTTCTTTGTGCAGTCGTATTTGATTTCTTCCCCTTGAGTATATTTGAAGAGTTTCACCAGGCGTAGCACGACACCGAGACAGACGTTTGCTCGCATAAAGAGTGGTGCTTGTACTTGGCTCGCCTTCACAGAGAGGACTCTGGACAGGGACCATTATCCCCGTCCTCCTCCTGCCAATCAGATCCACCAGCACTTGATATCACGAGCATACAGACTAATGGAGGAGGAGGAGGGTGGGGTGGGGGGGGGGTTGCGAGGGGCAAGAGTAATGGACGTTTTTGCTCATTTTTAAATTCGAACTGAAATGTGACCCCCCACCCCCCCAACCCACCAAAGGCAGCTGTAAATGACAGTAAATCCACCACATGTATTGAGCTAGCAGTTTACATATGGATTGTGGGTTGTTTTTATTTTTTACTTTTTTTATTTACTGTTATTATTATTATTTTATTGTTATTATTATTTTAATATTATTTTTACTTATTATTATTATTATTATTTTGTTATTATTATTATTATTATTATTATTTTTACTTATCATTATTATTATTATTTTATTATTATTATTATTAATAATTATTTATTCAATTTTATTTATTCAATTTTATTTATTTATTTATTTATTTATTTATTTATTTATTACTTATTTTTTGATCCTTTATGTTTTTTGGACTCATCAGTACACTGGCAGCAGTTTCACACCCCTCAGGGTACACATTGTTGTGTTGTATTGCAGGAATTACGGCCAAGTTTGCGGAGAACAATGTGACCGTGCTTGCGTCCTGTCCCTGCACACAGCGAGGCCCAGCGCCCGAGTCGTCTGTGCGGCCCTCAGACTTGGGGAAAGGCCAAAACGGACTGCAGGCAGGAATGAGAGGTTGGAGCTGGAGGGAATCAGCCGTCAAAACAAATCTGCTCATTGCTTTCAAAACGCACACAGTGGAGAATAAGTTAGCAACACGGGGGGGGGGGGCAATGCCGAGGCATTGCAATTAGCTTTAAAACTGGGTTTTAACTGGTTTTTGTTGCATGCACTCTCCCGTGTAAGGCGCCCAGAACCGGTTTGATGAAGAAGGCCTTTTTACGCACCTTTGAGGCAGCATCGAAGCACACAAACCCCATGCCGAAGTCGACGGTGAGCCCCATAAGATGGCTCTCCATTATACAGGCGTATGTTTTGCACTGCGGAGAGGGAGAACAAGACGTCACCAGAGGTGCTCAGACAGGAAGGCCTCTTTTGCTCTGCTGAACACGTCACATGAGCATAAATCAGGCGCTGTGCCCAAACAACTAGCCCGGAACAGCCCAGAACGGCTGATCGAAACCACCACAATTCCCCCCCCTGAGCCCCCCCTCTGCTTAGACACCCACCTGTATTCGCTCCACCTCCAGAAACGTGGCCATCTGAAAGGCTTTCTCCCAGATCAGCAGCTCGCACTCCAGCTCCACGCTGAAGAACGTGTCCTCCCCGCTCTCCGTCTGGACGCTGAAGCAGTGTTTCCGCTTGTCCAGGAGGTCGTTGTCCTGAGATAACACAGGGACGCTGCCATGCTGATCAAGTACGGACGGGCGGAGGGACTTTGAGATAAGACAAAAGTGACAGGCGGGCAGCGCGCCGTGGCGCCCAGCAGCCACGGGACACTCTGCTCGGGTGGTTCGCCGCAGAGCCGGCGTGCGGCGTCGAGCAGGCTGCACAACCACACTACGCCTTGCCCCAGTTTCCACACCGAGGTCAGTTTGCATCTGACATCTGAATCTCAACGACTCGAGCTTTGCAATACAAGGCACCGTCTGCAAATTAATCACATTTAAATTCACCACCCCCGCCCCCCCCCCCCCGGTTCAGCTTAATGTCGTCTATCCAACCCAGACGCAGAGGAGATGCGGAAATAAACACAACCACATCCTTGAACTTCTCTGTGGGGGTCGGAGAGGAATGAATAGAAATATTTCAAAAGATGTTTCCTTACAGCCGCCATCTATTTCTAAGCTCTCCCTAAATATACCCGGGTCTGAAATGCCCCCCCCCCTAAATATTAAAGAGATGCCTCAGGCGTGAGGTGGCTGGCCGTGTTACCTTTAAAACCTTGCACATGATCTCATACACGGTGAAACTCTTCTCCGCTCTGGTCCAGTCCCACGTAGTCACCTGAAAACAGGACACATCCGGCCTCAGCCTTCGGTTTTACACATCTGCTGGTGTTTCACCACCTGTTACGAGTTCAAACCCGCGCAAAACGTGGATAAAAACCCCTGAAACAGCTGCACTGCCGTAGCTCTCTCTCCCCAGGTCTCCCATTTCCAAATCCTCTTTCAAAGGTCTCTCCCCGTTTTTCCCCCCAGTTGTACCCGGCCAATCACCCCACCCTCCCGAGCCGTCCCGGTCGCTGCTCCACCCCCTCTGCCGATCCTGGGAGGGCTGTAGACTCCCCCACGCCTCCTCCGATACACGTGGAGTCGCCAACCGCTTCTTTTCACCTGACAGTGAGGAGTTTCACCGGGAGGGACGTAGCACATGGGAGGATCACGCTACCCCCCCCCCCCCAGGCGCCCCTACCGACCAGAGGAGGCGCTAGTGCAGCGACCAGGACACATACCCACATCCGGCTTCCCACCCGCAGACACGGCCAATTGTGTCTGCAGGGACGCCCGACTAAACTGGAGGTAACACGGGGATTCGAACCGGCGATCCCCGTGTTGGTAGGCAACGGAATAGACCGCCACGCCACCCGGACGCCCCTCCTGCCTGCATCAGGTGCACCGGAATCATGTCAGAGGTGGGGGGGGGGGCAACAGTGACATAGTATATGCATGTGCAGGGGTGTACTGTATAGTGCTACTTGCGGTTTCCGTACAATAAAGCGCGTTAATGAAGACACGTGACCGTCCCATCTTGTTACTTTGTTGCAGTTAGGCCGTCCCAATGTAGCGTTCTGTGATGAGTTTGAGCGCTGAAGTGATACATTGTATCCGGTTTTGAAATCCCACTCTGCCTGCCTGCCTGCCCACGCGCAGCGGAGTCATTTCAGAGTGGACGGCAATGATTGAAACGTCTTTTTACCGTAAGTGTCGCAATACAGGGGCATTAGCGGGGATACAGGGATTCCTGACTTTAAAAAAAATGTAGAAAGAGGGTAAAAGTGTGTGTGTGTGTGGGGGGGGGCTGATGGCCCCCTGCCACCCCTCCCCATTCCGGCGCCCCTGGCCTGCATGTTAATGTGCTACATGGTTGAACGTTTCACTTTCGCTTAGGGTAACCCTTGATGGAAACGGGCGACTGTTCGCCGACTGTAAAAAGTAAACTTCTTTATATTCCTGTCACTTTTACACGCCTCGGTCATATTCCAGCAGCGCGGCCGGTCTGGCTTATCACTCATTCCTCATCTCTAATTCAGTAAAATCAATAGCTTATTCCTCTTGTCACAATTACTTACGTAGCTAGCAAAATGTAAACACGGATGTAATGATCATCATCAATCAAGTACAGAACACGATCAATGCGGCTCGATGTGAGCCACGTCCCTCCTGCAGCTGAGGACCTCTGACCGCCCGACACAACAGCACCATCACTCGTGTCCGAGGCCCTCATAAAGACTCATTATCCAAGCACAGGTTAACGGAAGTCGGGTGGAAAAACAAACCTACAGGAGGTGCTGAGAACTTGAAGAGCGATGATCCCCTCAAAGCAAGGAACTTTGGCGAGTACATTCGGTCCTGAACGGAGTCCTGCTCCTTCTCATCTGCCCAGCCCATGTAGATAATCTGTCAGGGGAGAGAGGAGATTGATGGGGCCATAAGAATGATGTGGCACATAAATAAAAGGAGGACGACGGCACAAAGGAGAAAGGGGAAAGGCATCCGAGTTTGGAGGTTGGACAGAGAAAAGGAAGCGGCGAGAGGAAGACACCACATGTGCCCATCACAGACGGTGAATGGTAGACGTCAGGACTAGCATCACTGCTTACCACGACCTGGGCCATTTTAATGAGGCGTTACATTGGTTTTTTTTTGGGAGGGGGGGGGGTTCCCCTTTTTTTCCTCCCCAATTGTACATGGCCAATTACCCCCACTGTCCCGAGCCGTCCCGGTTGCTGCCCCACCGCTTCTACCGATCCGGGGAGGGCTGCAGACTACCCCGTCTCCTCTGATACATGCGGAGTCGCCAGCCACTTCTTTTCACCTGACGGTACGTTTACGTGCACAGTTTAGTCGAGCTATGGTTGTAGCTCGATTAGTTCATTAGTCCGACTAGTGACTTTGGTCCCAGTACACATCCGCGGGAGGGAAATCGATTTACTGAGGGAGTCATGTGGGCTCCGCTGCGATAGGTGGCGATATGCGCTCTTTCTGCTTGTTTGTATTGGGCCACTACCGGTTGACCTATTACGTCACACACGCGGAGCGCAACAGTCGTCGCAGTGAACCAGGAAGTTAGCAACCCCTCCGAAGAAGACGAAGAAGAAGCGGTTGGCAACCCAGAGCTAAACTGGCACAAAGATGGACAACTTACGTGTACGTGTTGTGCGCTCCACTTTTTGTTTACGCTGTTCGACTTCCGGGTCAGACTTGGCGCGCGGAAAGTTCGCGCGTGCGCAGATCGCCTCGACCGGCTCCAGTCCGGCTAAGGTGTATACGCGCAGAAGTAAATCGACTTCCAATCGCTTTATCTGGGCGTGTTAGTCCGACTATTACCACTTCGATGTCAGTCGGGCTAACGTGTTTCCATGCATTTTAAACGTCCGGGTTTAGTCGGACTAACGCAATAATTCCATTTTGTTAAGTGTCATGTAAACGTACTGAGTGAGGCGTTTCGCCAGGGGGTCGCAGTGCGTGGGAGGATCACGCTACCCCCCCCTCCCCCGAACAGGCACCCCGACCGACCAGAGGAGGCGCTAGTGCAGCGACCAGGACACACACCCACATCCGGCTTCCCACCCGCAGACACGTCCAATTGTGTCTGCAGGTAAGCCCGACCAAGCTGGAGGTAACACGGGGATTCGAACCGGCGATCCCCGTGCTGGTAAGGCAACGGACGCCCATCAGTTTGCGTTACTGCCTGTGTTTCCGTGCAGACGTGTTGACAGGTGAAGACACCAGCGGGTGGGAGACTCGGGACGAGTCGTCATGTGTGAAGCAGTTAACTGTCGAGACGGAATGCCCAGAGAGTGGGAGGGAGAAGCGGTCGAGGGGAAAAGAAATGGCGGATTGATTGCGTTTATATGGCGCTTTTCTTCTGCAACAGCCACTCAAAGCCCTTTACAATCAATGATCGCCTCACTTTCATCCACACACACATGCACACACACACACACATACACACACAGCTTATGGCGGTGTCAGCCATGCAAGGTGACGAGCAGCTCATCGGGAGCAGTTAGTGGCTAGGTGTCATGCTCAAGGACACCTCGACAATCACCCCCCCCACCCCTTTTCTCCCCAATTGTACTCGTCAAATCACTTTTCTGAGACGTCCCGGTCGCTGCTCCGCCCCCTCTGCCGATCCGGGGAGGGCTGCAGACTCCCCCACGCCTCCTCCCAGACATGTGGAGTCGCCTGCCGCTTCTTTTCAACTGACAGTGAGGCGTTTCGCCAGGGGACGTAGCACGTGGGAGGATCACGCTATTCCCCCCCTAGTCCCCCCTCCCTCCGAACAGGCGCCCCGACCGACCGGAGGAGGCGCTAGTGCAGCGACCAGGACACACACCCACGTCCGGCTTCCCACCCCGCGGACACGGCCAATCGGCTCTGTGCACAACTGTAGTCCACTGACTTCCGGTTTCTACCGCAGCGGTCATACCAGTTTCCTGTTTGTCGGCGTGCGCTGTTGACAATGGCGTGTTTTTCGCGATGCCTGCAAGATTTACCATGGATAGATGTCAACCACATGCACACAACTGTCCACACACTTTCACCTGCCCGATATGTACAACTTGACACTTGTCACCCGTTTGCTGGTAGGTGCAGGTGAAAGTTTGCAGGCATCGCCAAAAATATGCCATCGTCGACAGCGCGCGCCAACAAACAGGAAACTGGTATGACCGCTACAGTAGAAACCGGAAGTCAGTGGACTACAGTTATGCACAGAGCCGATTGTGTCTGTAGGGACGCCCGAGCAAGCCGGAGGTAACACGGGGATTCGAACCGGCGAATAGACCACTACACTACGACATTATTTACGACATTTTTTTTACGACGTTTCTTCTTCTTTGTGCCAGGAGTATCGAACCGGCAACCCTCTGGTTACCAGATGACCTGCTCTGCCTCCTGAAAACCACACGTGTCTGGACCGAAACGGGACACCGGCAGCTAACCCGGTGTGGGCTCAAGTCGGTTTTCAGTGATTTTCCAGGGGGCGCTACGTCATTCTCCCCTTTTTTTTGGCAACAGGTGTGAGGCGCGTCTGTGTACCCCTCTTTAAACTGTGACCCGCGCAGCCTGACGTCGGTCATGCACAGGGAATATTCCGCTCAAGCATTGTGCGGCTCTATGGGAGATTGCAGTGTGTGTGTGTGTGGGGGGGGGGTGGGGGGTCTTTTTATGGAACAACATTCAATAGCGTAATCACAAATAAAACACCACGCTGTGATATGTCAAATAAAAGATCCACCGCTGTTCGAAACGGCCTTACCTGCTGGTTTACTGGAAAGTTCCGGTTTATTTTCTTCACCTGTTAAATTCGACAAGAGCGTCACTTAAACACAGTAAAGGACTTTCTTACAGTGAAGAGAAGAAGACGACACTCACCGGGACACCACTTAGGATGCAGACGAAACAAGCTGATCTCCCTTCAAACAAACAGAGTCCTCCAACCCACACGACCACATACCCGCTACCATAGGAGCGTTTCCTAAATTAGCGCCCCCTACCGGCGGCAGGAGATATCAAGCCGATCTCCCTTCAAACAGTCCTCCAACCCACACGACCACATACCCGCTACCATAGGAGCGTTTCCTAGATTAGCACCCCCTACCGGCGGCAGGAGATATCAAGCTGATCTCCCTTCAAACAAACAGAGTCCTCCAACCCACACGACCACATACCCGCTACCATAGGAGCGTTTCCTAGATTAGCGTCCCCTACCGGCGGCAGGAGATATCAAGCTGATCTCCCTTCAAACAAACAGAGTCCTCCAACCCACACGACCACATACCCGCTACCATAGGAGCGTTTCCTAAATTAGCGCCCCCTACCGGCGGCAGGAGATATCAAGCTGATCTCCCTTCAAACAGTCCTCCAACCCACACGACCACATACCCGCTACCATAGGAGCGTTTCCTAGATTAGCGCCCCCTACCGGCGGCAGGAGATATCAAGCTGATCTCCCTTCAAACAAACAAACGAGTCCTCCAACCCACACGACCACATACCCGCTACCATAGGAGCGTTTCCTAGATTAGCACCCCCTACCGGCGGCAGGAGATATCAAGCTGATCTCCCTTCAAACAGAGTCCTCCAACCCACACGACCACATACCCGCTACCATAGGAGCGTTTCCTAGATTAGCGCCTCCTACCGGCGGAAGGCGATATCAAGCTGATCTCCCTTCAAACAAACAAACAAGTCCTCCAACCCACACGACCACCTACCCGCTACCATAGGAGCGTTTCCTAAATTAGCGTCCCCTACCGGCGGCAGGAGATATCAAGCCGATCTCCCTTCAAACAAACAAGTCCTCCAACCCACACGACCACATACCCGTTACTATAGGAGCGTTTCCTAAATTAGCGCCCCCTACCGGCGGCAGGAGATATCAAGCCGATCTCCCTTCAAACAAACAAGTCCTCCAACCCACACGACCACATACCCGTTACTATAGGAGCGTTTCCTAAATTAGCGCCCCCTACCGGCGGAAGGCGATATCAAGCTGATCTCCTTTCAAACAAACAAACAAGTCCTCCAACCCACACGACCACATACCCGCTACCATAGGAGCGTTTCCTAAATTAGCGCCCCCTACCGGCGGCAGGAGATATCAAGCTGATCTCCCTTCAAACAGAGTCCTCCAACCCACACGACCACATACCCGCTACCATAGGAGCGTTTCCTAAATTAGCGCCCCCTACCGGCGGCAGGAGATATCAAGCTGATCTCCCTTCAAACAAACAAGCAAACAAACAAGTCCTCCAACCCACACGACCCCATACCCGCTACCATAGGAGCGTTTCCTAAATTAGCGCCCCCTACCGGCGGCAGGAGATATCAAGCTGATCTCCCTTCAGACAAACAAACAAACGAGTCCTCCAACCCACACTACCACATACCCGCTACCATAGCAGCGTTTCCTAAATTAGCGCCCCCTACCGGCGGCAGGAGATATCAAGCTGATCTCCCTTCAAACAAACAAACAAGTCCTCCAACCCACACGACCACATACCCGATACCATAGGAGCGTTTCTTAAATTAGCGCCCCCTACCGGCGGCAGGAGATATCAAGCTGATCTCCCTTCAAACAAACAAGCAAACAAACAAGTCCTCCAACCCACACGACCACATACCCGCTACCATAGGAGCGTTTCCTAAATTAGCGCCCCCTACCGGCGGCAGATGTCAAACTGATCTCCCTTCAAACAAACAAACAAGTCCTCCAACCCACACGACCACATACCCGCTACCATAGGAGCGTTTCCTAAATTAGCGCCCCCTACCGGCGGCAGGAGATGTCAAGCTGATCTCCCTTCAAACAAACAAACAAGTCCTCCAACCCACACGACCACATACCCGCTACCATAGGGGCGTTTCCTAAATTAGCGCCCCCTACCGGTGGCAGGAGATATCAAGC